>NW_006264380.1:33524-73338 GCF_000469605.1 Apis dorsata | reverse complement strand
AATTTTTTTTTTTTTTTTTTTTTTTTACATAACGATTTCACAACTGCATTTTATAAAATTTGCAAATTCTCTCGCGCGAAACTCGCAATTACGATAACGATTATATAAGTTAAAAAAAAAAAATACACGCTTTATCAAAATTTATCAAAATAAATTTCATAAATATATATAAGATGAGTCAATAGAAGCACTTATCTATAATAATAATAATTTCATTTTCTATCGATTATATCGAAAACGTTTTGTAAATAATAATTATGTAACATTTTAAAGCATTGCATTGAATAGATGTAATCTAATTCTTTTATATCTTATCTTTTTTTTTTGATATCAAAATGATCTTTCTTTTTCAAAATCAATGTATTTTCTTTTTTTTTTTAAGATCTCATTGTTATCGATAGCATGATGAATAAAAAGAAACCGATAACACTATAATCTTGAGTTGATCTTGATCCTTAAAATCGCATAAAATGTTGAATACAATTCATTTGTTTTTTAATACGATTTAATACGAAGAAACGATATTTTATTAGTTCTTATTAATTCATTCAGTATATGTCATATTACATTCTCATTATATTATAAACAAATATCAAATTAATCCAATTGAAAATAATTAATATTTAACATTAAAAAATTATACTGCAATAATAATATTGGGAATTTATTTGAAAATTCAACGACCATCTATTATTATATGATCCAAAAAAGAGATTCGTTTTGTAAATATCAACTTGTATTAAGTAATCTTATTCTTTTGTAGCTCATAAAAAATAAAAATCGTATAAACTGGTTAATTCATATCGATGATTTCGTATTCTGTGCCCTCAGGCTCTTGTTAATGTAAAACCGAAACGGTAACAACGTGTTATTATGTCCATAAGAAAAAAGGAATAATTGTATCACACATATGACGTGCCCTCGATTCTTATAAAATTTACCAGTAAAATAACTGTATTGATTGACAATTAATAATGTATAAATTAACACGTAAATTACACGTGACATTAATAAATAGACAACTTATTTTAATTTTGCTTAATTGAATCAATTGTATGCAAAATGATTTTAATTTTTTATATTTTTATTATTATTCAAGTTATTTTCAATTATTGTATTTTCAAATCGTAGCTTATGTTTATTGCTATAATAATTATATAAGATAGGAATTATAATTTTAGAGGTATAATTTAGATACAATTTAAGACGAGTTTACAGAATAAATTTTATATAAGTGAAATTTTATATAATATCTCATTATCCAAAATTAAGCTTTTGTTATCTGAACTTTGTCATTCTACTTTATATCAATTTATAACGTTTTCATAAATCTCATCCTTTTAATATTATCATTTAATTAACATAAATTAATATTCATTAATGATCAATATCATTTCGTAATTCCTCCATAAGAAGGAAATTATTCGAGTTTTTAAATTTGCCACGAAGTATTCGCAAATTTTCTTTGGTTTATTTGTTATTGTTTAATTACACATGGCTATAATTATCGTATTCTCTGAAGACCACGAACAGTTTCTGGAACCCACGGAAGAGTTTTACGGGATATTAATTAGCGTCGACGTAATTAAATTTATTGATTAATTTCGTCATCCGTTCTTGTCAAGAGAGGAAGCGAGTAAATCCAGCCACGAATAAATATACCTTGAGAATATAACCATTGAATTGTTAATCGTCTTCATGGATAAATTTTCCAGCTCTATTCGTTACGAATGAGGCTAATTTTTCTTTTATTATGAAAACCATGTTACGTGAAGATAAGATAATATTTTGTCACGATTATGATAAAAGTAGTATAGTTGAAATTTACTAATAAATATAAATAGTTCTCGTTCTTTATATATTTAATATAAATTTATTCTTTATAATTAACATATAAATTATATTCTAAATTATTTTTCATATGTATATATTTAATGATAATTGATGTAATTTTAGAAAGATATAATTTTAAATGTTAAAGTTGATTACTTGTGATTGAGGTAGAAATACGCGTTAATTTATTTTAATTGTTTCATTGTAAATATTATTTTATATTCTCTTAGTTTTTCTAGATTTATAGATTTAAGAAATGTTTGGTGTCTTTTTTTTTTTTTCTTGAAAATCAAGAAAATTATTTCATATGCACTCAATCTCAATGTTATCGAAGAATCTTTGAAGATCGATGAAAATCGAAGAAAACGAATATATTCTACCAATACCTTAATACCTTAGAGAAGTACGAAACGAGTTTGAGAATTGATGAAACTTTCGGGGGAATGGAACATCAGGTTCAACTTGAGAATTTCATGGTTGGTCGGTTGGCCGAATTCCAAGGACGGAATGGTAACGATCGTAATTCCTTCTGTCGCGTTTCCCTCTTCGTTCGTTCATTCTGTCTCACCAGGTGCGAATCCGAAGACATAAATTTCTGCGTGAAACCGGCCAAGATACGAGGGCGTGGTGACGTTGAGCGTGGACAGATTGCCGTGGAAATCGGATCAGAGGAAGAGATACAGGGAGATCGATAACCGATCGTTTTACGGCGATAGCCGTTATTCTTTGTCGATCGTGAAACTTGGTTTTCTTTTTGGATAATCTTCATTCCATTGTAAAATGATGCGCAACAGGTGTTTAATAATATATCACATAGCCGCGATATAATGTATTATTCGAAATCCATTTATAGGATAATGCGTGGATCATATCTCGTTCCAGGTTCGTTCAAAATCTGGATTCTTTCTGAGAATCAATGATAAATAAATTTAAAATTTGACATACAAACGAGTGATAAATTCATTTAAAAAAATGGATTGGTTGAACGATGGCATGGATGAACAAAATATATTTAAATTATTTGAAATTAATTTCTTCGAAAAATCAATTTATCATTATCATTATAAGCGCTCTGTTAACAAGAGATCAAATTTTGTACAAATAATAAATTGTACGATATTACTCATCTCCTTTTTTTTTAAAACTTCTCTCATTTTTTTAATTTTGTTACTTTATAATTATTATTGATAATAATAATTATTGCATTGGTCATATTAAGCCAATGCAGCTTGGTTATATATAAGTCTAATTTAAATATCAAATCGGGCTATTATTTTTGATCGGGTTATTTAATTGATGAATATTGATTTTCCAAATATAAAAAACAATTGTAAAACGATGAAAAATGTAATAAAATCCAATTTTTGCATACGTACAACATCATTTTTACTGGACGCATATCAAAAAAAAAAAAAGAAATCGAATCCTTTTTTTTATCTTTCCCATTTCTTCAGGAAAATTCATAATTGATCAATTATGAATTTTCCTGAAGAAATGTGAAAAAAAAAAAAAATTGTAAAACCAATAAAAATGTAAAAAAATCCAATTTTTGCATACGTTCAACATCATTTTTTCTGGGCGCATATCAAAAAAAAAAAAAGAAATCGAATACTTTTTTTTATCTTTCACATTTCTTCAGGAAAATTCATAATGGATCAATTATCATAAAACAGAAAATCCTCATAAAGTTTGATGAATGATATTGTAATTCTACAGTTAAATTTCATACTTTGCATTAATTTTGTGTAAAAATTAGTGATTTCTCCTACAAAAAAAAAAAATATTATATATTACCATATAATGATTCAAGTTTTTTTGGCCTAATAAAAATTAGAGTATTCACCTAATTTGTTTAGATTATTTTAAAATCTAAAAGAGTTTAAAAATTATTCTGATTTAATATTCTGTCAAATATCAAGAGTAGATTAGAATTTTTTATTTTGCAATTTCAATTTTGATTATGGGAATAATGAAAAAGTATTTTGGTGCTAAACTTATATCAAGAATAGAAATTATAATTGAATATAGAAATTCAAGTAATTGTAATCGTAATCATGATTTTATACATAATTCAATTACAATGTTTGATGGCATGTTGAACACATACAATATAATTCAATATATAAATATATGATATAAACGTATAAATATAAATATTTTATTTAGGATACATATTCAGCCTATAAATCTGATATTAAGATGAATTTTATTAATTAATAATTAGTTAAAATTAGTTTTATAATATTCTAATTTTTTTTACATTAAATTCTTTAAGCAATAAATTTTTTCTTTACCGCTGGAAAAAAGATATGAACATTACAAATAGGAAAGTTATGATTGAATAATTGACTATAGTAGCGCCGGATGTTACAATTATAGCTACATTTCCAGGAATTTTGATGGCCATCAGATCCACAAATTGACTGAAAAATAATAAAATTATTGTATTATCGTTAAAGTAGTAAATAAATAGATCTGAATAAATTTGGAATCAGTAAAAAAATTAAGAATTTAAAAATAAATCGACTTATTTGAATTATTTTTGAAAATATTTTAGAATCAAATATCAAAAATGAAATTAAATTTATGTCATTAATTGTCCATTACTAATAAAATTAATAAAAGATTTTAGAATTAATAAAAGATTAATAGAATTAATAAAGATATTAAATCGTATTGATTTAAATATAATAAAATATCCATAAATTAAAAAATCTATTTTAATCATTATTGCATTATAGAAAATTTTCTTCTGTTATTGTTCTTATAAATCCACATATTGATTCCAATTCAATTTAAAACATATGTTCTAATCAAAATTCGCCGAATATTGATTGCTTACTTTGGTATCAAGTTGGAGTTTATACTGCTTGTATAAATTTTATTATTTTCTTTGTTCACCAGTTTTGATATATCCACGGTAGTACTATTTTTAGAAAAATTGATCAAAAGAGATACCGCTTCTTTTTTGTCTTGTCGCACGACAGCCAGGACATTTTTGTTTAAAACTTGTGTAATAAGCTCCCCTTCTCTCAACACGTCTCTTTTTCTTAAGGCGGTCAAGTTGGTATAAAGATGATAATGAGAAATAGAATCTTTTTTCTCTTGCTCCAAATTTAATCCATTTTTGTATGATGTATGAGCAGGCAGCCATTCCTTTTCAACCGTACTTTCATTGGCTTTACTAAAACCTATAAGCATCGAGTTTATCATGTAAATGTCAATATTTTCATAGAAATTTACAAACGAGATAAGGTTGTTTTATTATTTAAATATTAGAGATTATAGTTTTATTTCTGTATATTTTATATAGATATAAAATAAAGAGTAAATATATGAATGTGACAATTAAATTGATAGAATAATAATCAATTGGAATATTAATGGAAATGATTTTTTTTTTTAAACTTGATGCAAGATTCAAATGACTTCAAAATTTATTTATCGCTATATAGTTATAAAAAATTGAAAATCTTGCTAATAAAATGTATCTATCTTTTTATTAATTGAAATATTAATATTAATAAAAAAAATATTTTATAATATTATTTTTCAATTTTTTAAAACTTTTTTTTTACTGTTAAAATTAATAAAAAATTTTAGAAAAATTCAGAAACTGATTCTTCAATCTAATTCTTCATACCTGCATTAATGGAATTATCCCATTGGAATGGTGTTCGACAGCCATCACGAACATCATATTTGAATATCGTAGTATTATCCTCCATACCGATTTCTTCTCCATAATACGTGACCGCGATTCCAGGCAAAATCATCTCTAACATTATCATGTGATCCGCCCTACCTGGATAACGTGTACCGACACGAACTCGATCATGGTTTCCCATCTGTTGTAATTATTATATATATATTTATATTTTGGATGAATCAAAACTGATCTTACTTAAATAATGCGAATAGATATAAACTTATCTAATTTTCATTAGTAATTTTCATTATTTAGTGTTATCGTCAACTAAGTTGACTGAGTAAAAAATGAATCACAATCAGGATTAAATGTATTTGTTTTTTTATCATATTAAATTTAATTAATTATGAAAAAACTTACGTACCACCCAATTTGGAACACTATTTTTGGGAGTTCCTTTTATCCAATTGTCTATAATTGTTTTAAATTGTTCTGGCGTGGAAGATGAATTTGCATCTGTTATAAATTTAAAATTGAAGGGAACGTTTGAACCGAATTCGTAATATTTGACAGTGTTGCTTAAAGAACTATAGACCTCTGTCAAAAGTACCTGTAAAACAAAATTTTATTAAATCGTGATAAATAGTGTTCAATGCGTATCTAATTTAAATCTAGGATTAAAAATTAAGAAAATATTCTAAATATTATCAATATGTGTATAATAGTATAATTGGAAATTTTCTATACTTTTTACATCCTGTTCATAAAATCAATCATTGTGTAAACTTCAGTGCCGATGAAACAATCGAATAAAAAATTTTTCTTTTTTAATATGTAATAATTTTTTAAATAATATAATACTAATATATGGTCAAATTAAATAAAATTAATATATGGAATTATTATTAAACAATATATGGAAAAAATATCAACTTTTTCTTAAATTTAAAATTTAAAACAACATTGAGTTTATTCATTTAGCATTGATAAAATTATTAATCGATACATAAATAAAAGTTTGATATATCTTGTCAGTCTCGAAAGAAATGAAAAAATTTAAAAATAGAATATATCTTTACGATAAATTGCTCGCAAATATATATTTTTTTTCTCTTACTATTTCATCCCGATTATTATCCTTTGCATACGTGTCCACAAATTTTCGCCATTCGGATACTATTTCATAAGTCTCGGGTTGATCTTTCGTTAAAGTGTGATTGAAAGAAGCGTGAAGACTTAAATTGAGGTTTTCACCAAAAGGTGTTTCATTTAACGATATGTTAGCGGCTTCGTATAAATGTGGTATAGCATCTATGCGGAATCCATCGATTCCATTATCCAACCAAAATTTCATTATATTCTGAAAAAAGAATGAATAGATCATGCAAATTTTCTGTTGGAGACGATTCGCATAGAATAAAAAGATAGAATAAGGAAAAATTCTTTGCGAATACGAATAAAATCTTGCAACAGAATTTCTTAGATTAATCTAATTTATAGTATTTCAATAATGTATATTCAATACGTTCATAAGATATTTTCTTCGTTTTTCTTTCTTTCATGGGATTGATTAAGTGTTATAAACAAATCGAATGATACAAAACTTTTGTATTAATTTTTGAATTAATTTTAATATCAAGAAAATTGACCAAAACTATACCTCCATCTCTTTTTTCACTTCCGGGTTTCTGTAGTTCAAGTCTGGTTGTTGCTTATAAAATTGATGGAAATAAAATTGTCCCCTCTTCTCGTGGAATGTCCATGCTGTACCATTGAATACACTAACCCAGTTATTAGGATACTTGTCTTTAATTGGACTTCCTGTATCGTTTACAGTAGCATTAACCCATATGTAATAATCTGTATATTTTGCAGTCCGATTTATACTCTGTTGGAACCATTTATGCTGATCAGAAGTATGATTAGGGACGAGATCTAGAATAACCTGAAAAAAAAAATTGTCAGTATTTTTGTTATTTATTTAGAAAAAATACAGATTTTTAAACTTTGTTGAGCTTCAAATAACTAAATGATTAGCTATAGTATCTTCAATTCAAAATGTGAAAGCAAATTTTAATATTTTATTCTCTTAAATAAAAATCTATGAATTTTTTTTAAATATACTAATTGATTTTTCAGCAGATAATGAAAATATAATGAAAATTATAATGAAATATGAAAATATTTCATATTTCATATACTTAATGAAAATATTTTGATATTCACTTTTTTAGAGAAATAGTTACATTTCCATGAAATATTTATTAAATGTGGAATTTGATAGAATTGTTTTCAAACTTAAGATAGGAAAATAATTTTCCAAAAAAAATTTATGATTTAAATTATTATTTAATTGAAATTATTCGATAGCGTATCACTTATTGTATCAATACAATAAGTAATACTTTAAAATCTTCAACGTGATTTTCTTTCAAGTGTTATTACCGTGTATTATTATATTTAATGTTTATCTCATCGATATTGGAAAAGTACTTATCGACAATTCAGATATCACATATAAGAATAAAAAATTATAATCTTTAATATAAAATCTCTTACGAAAGAAAATTCTATTTATATATCGTTATATGATTTTTTTAACGTGATACAATCATATCATATAATTAAGATTAGAAAAAGAAATACGCATTAATATCACGTCACTAAAAAAGTAAGTGCTATATTACGTGATTTTTCGTGTAATTCGTGTAGAGTATGAGCCGATATATTTTCATTGTTTTAAATCTGTTGGAATCAAATTACAATTATGTCATGTTATTCACGTCACGATACTGTGTATCATCACATATAAAACATTCCATAATTTTATTTTCACGTGATTATAAAAATGAAAGAATTATTTATCGAAATGCATATTTGAAATTTATTTAAAATTTATACGATATATGTATACAATATTATCATTGAGACATATGTACACTTTTAATATTTTCAATAAACGATTGAATTTTCTCAAATATTTCTCTTTTTTTTTATAGCATCGCGTCGCATCATTTTTTCATTAATTCATTGTAATTGAATACGATAAATATATGTAAAAATGCATAATTCTAAATATAATTCAATATATTTTAAGTTTTAAGTTCCAATTTTAAATTTTAACAATCATTTGTATCTATTTATTTTATCATATATTTTTTCATCATAAATATAACGTTATTCTTGATATTCATCGATATTCTTCATTTAAATTTATCGATTTTATATTGAATAAAAATCTTCCTAATTAGAAACTGCTGAAGATTTTATATCTGCTAATATAATGGCATGATATAATATGATTTTATACGACAAGATATTAATATGCTTTTATGTTACCTTTAAATTCTGTTTCTTCGCTTCTGCAATGAGATCTTTAAGATCTTGTAGAGTGCCAAATATTGGATCTACATCTTCAAAATCAGATATATCGTATCCAAAATCTACCATAGGACTTTTATTAATTGGTGATAACCATACCGCTGTTATTCCAGATTCGATGAAGTGTGAAAGCCTATCCTTAATACCTGCCAAGAAGCCAGTTAAAATAATAAGCTAAAATCAATTTTCGAATCTAATAATTGGATGATAATAAAAAGAATCGAGTCAGATAGTTTCACATTGGTTTGCAAATGCTAATCTGTTATTTGTGGATCAATCGTGCTATATCGATGATCATGAAAATAAATGATCGAGGAATAGATACATTCCTCTTCTATTTCTATCATTTTGTCCATTTTTTAAAATAAGAAATTAATATTAACTATGTAATAGATTTTAATTAGATTTTAAATTTAATATGCGAAATTATTAAAAATCATGAGGTTAATATTTTATTTTTTAATTCTTGTAATAAAATAAAAATGAATAAAAGTGAAAAGTGAACTCATTTCGTGATTCATTAATGGACGAGAATTAACAAAAAATCTAAAACTTTACAAGTAAGATATCCAAGAGAAAATAGATATCCATATATATTAATTTATCAATTCTTCTATTTTTCATGTCAATTTTTATTTTTGCTTTATATTTTCTATTACAGATAGTTATAGATTGTTATAGATAATACGCTGGAAATATTATTGTAAATATTATTGTAACTTCTAATGTATAACGCATTTGAATTATGAAATCGTTCAATTTTTCACCATTATATCTAATCGTTAGATAATTGTTACGTGTGTGTTTTTGAAATATAGATGAGATATCGATCTACATTATTTTATTACTATTTATTATTATTTTTAGATATTTTATTACAAGAAATTATTATTTAAATATTTTTAATTAGGTAATAAATTATTCTCTATCAAATGTTACACTTACTATTATTATTATGTTTAATTACGATATTATTAATGATTCTTTCTAAATATATTTGATTTAAAAATAATTTAATGATGTTCTATTATTTTTGTTTCAGGTAAGTGACGAGTACAAAGAATAAATGATTATAATCGTCACGGTGAGTAAGAATTCGAAAACAATTTTAAGATTTATTAACAAAAATAAAATATTATTAATTTCGAAAAATATAAAAAACAATTAAAACATATTGAAAATAAATCGCGTTGAAACGAATAAATGTTGATTGATTAAATTAATAAATATTTCTTTTTTATTGTATCACTGATATTAAGTCAATATTGATATTCAATAAAATTTCTCATGACATCGTGAATAAGTTGGCATAATTAATAATTGATTAAATATATAATATATAATAAAAATATATATTAAATTTTTTTAAATTTTTTTAAATTCACAATAACAAATGTATATTTTTCTTCAACGAGGAAAATTATAAGATAAAAAAACGATTAATCAAATTTGTTCCTTTTTACGGTAATTATCGATCAGCTCTTACGCTAATATACCGTTACAAAAGATTTTTTATAACTCCATTCAATTATCATCAAACATTCAAAGCTCACGTACGTTACATCATACATACGTATCAAAGGAAGGACGTGAGATTCCAGAAGTGCAATTAAATATTAACTATCTTTATCTACCATTATTTTATAAAAAATGTTTGTGGAATGAAAGAATAACACGAAATATATTATTTCTAAATATAAAAATCTTTACACAATATTCTTGCATTTGTTGATAAAAAATATATTCCACAAATTCTTTAGATTCAATATTTTACTAATTTATTTTTATTTATTTTATTGTTAATTACTAACGTATTCTCATTTTTATTATCGACTAATTACAACTATTATTATCAGTGTTAATAAGCAAAGAATTAAAAGTTTGGATTAATTCCAAGCTTGAGATTCAGTAGAATGCTCAACCACTTTGCGCATCTCTTTAAATATCTTTAATCCATTCATGATACTATTATTAGTTAACAAAGTATAATTAATTTCAATTGCACAAGTTGTTTTTAAACGATTCATTTATTTACATTAACATTAATATTTGAATATCATTTTAATCTCTATATTTGTTAAGAAAATATATATCTTTATATAAGGAAAGATCGTTTAAATATTTCATAAATATTATTTGAATTGTAAATTGAATTGTTTCAATATTTTCGAAATATTATTTAAATTATTTAAAATTAATATTTTAAAATATTATATAAATATATGTGAAAATGGCAATTATAAATAGTAAAATACTCAAATGAACAAAAAAAAGAAATTATCAAACAAATATTTCTTTTTATCTTTTATTTAATATTAATAGGATATGAAAATATATCATTTTTAATTCAATTCTATTATAAATAAATATTCTTGTTACAACAAGATAAAAAATAAATCGTTTAAATTTATAAACTAAAAGAAATACATTAAATAATTTTTTCGTGTATTATGATGTAAATATGAATAATTATACGTATTTTCCATTAATCAAATCTTATTAAGATAAATATATTATTATCATCATTAATATCTGTACCAAGAATTCATAATTCATGACTAAGATCTACTCAATTTTTCAATTCTCTCATTTTCTTTCCTCGACACTTTTTTAAAGGAACATGATTTAATCAATCAATACCAATCAATTATGTACAATTGCAAAGTTAACAACTCGTGCATCATGATCACACTTCAATAAAGATGCATGGCGTCATATATTACGAAACTTCATTCCAATATGACATTTAAATATTTGAATCACGATTGTAATCATGTTAACTTTTAACAACTTATCTTTTTTAACCAATCTTAAATCTTTCTAATTTCCAATCTCTTTCTTCTATCTCCCTAAATCACTGCATATTTTAATTACGATTTTTCCGTCATACTTCTTAAAAAAATTGTACACGAGCGATACAACATTATTTCCAATTTTATTTGATATTTTCGATCGAGATTTACATTTCTAATCGTGCGATGCACATTTTATCATGAAAATTATGATATAAACTCGTTGCTGAACTGAAGTTGTCGCGCAATTTGTGTAAATCTTAGCTTAAAAGCGATCCAATGTATATACGATACGCGGAAAATGAAAAACACAAGACACAAGTGTTTTCGCGCGAATTTCCTACCTTTCAAATCCCCGATGCCGTCATTATTGGAATCCATGAAACTGCGGGGATATATCTGATAGAAGATCGCGTTCTTCCACCAACCCTTGTTATTTTGGCCGGCGCCAAGGCTGACCGCGAGCAGAAGTACGACCACGACGAAGCTCTTCATGATTTGAATGATACGGCGCGCGATCACGCGGTCCCTTATATTCTTCCCGTCAGATTGGACGGTAAAAAAGAGCACGGACTATTTTTATCATGGGAGCTCGGGAAAAATCGCGACAGATAACAGCGTATCATTGTCGTGAAATTGCAACGCGATCAGGTAAATACGGGATACGTGCAATACGTAGCTCAATCGTCTCTGCATTTCTTTGTTTATTATTATCTTTGTTTCTTTGTTTCTTTTTTTTTAAGTGTTAATAGTGGAATAATTTCCGCACTTGAAAATCGAAGTTTCTTTCGCAGAATCGAGAAAAATAGACTTTTGAAATAGGTAAATGGGAGTAAGTAATTTTAGTTCTTCTCTAGCGATGTAGGATTTTGCGAATAATTTCGTTTGAAATAGTAAAATAATCGTATTTTATACATATTATTCCAATTAGAAATTAAAATTATTTTTATAATTTCGAAAATTTATTAATACAATATAATTCATTGCCTAAACAATCATCTTTACAATCATCTTTATTGATTACTTGCTTAATATTTTTTAAAAATATGAATGTAGAACATACATTTATTTTTCGAATAGATACATACTATCTTATGATAAAACTTATTAAAAGAAATAAAAAATATTCTAACTATTTATTTACTTTAATCGCAAAGTTGAAGAAGCTTTGAGCCGTGTAGAATTCCGAGAACGTGCTTACTTGTTTAAATTTTATAACGAGAAAACACGAGATTCGAAGAAAAATTCCAGGAAATTCACGAGATAAATTTTGTCGCGTGGAAATTTTATAAAAGTCGTTTTTATTGAAGAGTACCGAGCAATTTATTGCTCGAGACTGGAGAGATCGCGAATTGCCAGCTTTCTTTGCGCACTGGATAATTCAAAGTTGTGCCAAAGTTTTCACTGTGAGAGACGAAGAGAGATATTTTTATTACGTTTGACGATTCTCGTGTTGGAATTAAAGAAAATATTTAAAATTCTTGTTAAACTTGAAGCACAGCAACGGATAGCGAACATTATCTATACAGAAAGATTCAGATGCTTCCTGTAAAAAGTGATGAATAATGTGTCGTTTTAATCTTATATCGATTAATCGAAAAAAAAATAAAAAATATGCAAAGTATTTCATATCGATTGAATTGAAAAATAAAACGAAAATCTAATAATCTAAATTATAATAAAAATGGAACTCCTATTTATGAATTGATTTAGAATTGATAGGATACGTAACAATAAATTATAGATGCTAAAGATCATATATTTCTTGATAGAGATGAATCATCATAGTATTAAAAAAACCAGTAGATGACGATATTGATGTGACTGTAAATAATTAAAGGAAATATTATTAAAGGAAAATACGTGATGAGTGAATACGTTTATAAATTTATAACGTTATTTCAATAGAGTAAATCAACGAAAAGATCTAATACATTATGGAAACGATACTTTGATATTTTATTGCTGTTAAAATTGTGTTCGCGTTACGATCCTTATCAGATTAATTGTATTTCTAAAACATGAAAATGAAATATTATATGTGAATGATATCAATTATATAAATAGTGAAAATGAAATATGATCTATTTTTATGAAACTCTTTGAATTTATTTGATATTCATTATTTAATGTCATGTATGGACAAAATGTTTGACGAAAATTATGGAATATCTTCAACATTATGTATTCCGTAATCTGAAATAAAAAAAAAATATTAATGTTAAAAAAATATAATATTCTCTAATATTTTTAAACAAAAAAATCATTAAGATTTATTATTAAAATATAAAATAAATGATTTATTTATTATTTATTTTCCTCATGAAATGAAAAAAAAATTGTATAAATAATAATTTATTAATTAAATAATAATATATTAACTATTAATCTTTATATCATAAGTCATTTAAAAATTCTTTTAATTGATTGAATTATTGAATTTAGAAAATATAGAAAATTCTAAAATTATGCAAAACTTAGTTTATAACGTTCCATTCGTCAATGAAAACAATATAAGTTTTTGATTAATATTTTTCTTATATCTCCTATCTTATCGTATCTTTCATTTTGAACAGTGAAACGAAACAAAAAGTAAAACTAAATCAAAGAACACAATTATTGAAAATACAACGAGTATATTTAATATATCATGAATACCTTGGCAAATGAGGTCTGTTTGCTAAATGTAGCAACGTTGAAAATTCATAAAAATCGAAAAATCGTGAAAATGTACGCGATTACGTTCTATACAAACCTTAACTAACACATTTCTTTTTTTCACATTTTAGGTAGGAAATAGAGGGAATCCCGAATAAAATTTAAATGAGAATATTAGAGCAATACATATGATTTCATTTCCGTGTAGCGAATTCAAACTTCGAATAGCGTATATTAATATATTAATAAGTATATATTTAGTCGTTTGTAATTAAATTAATAAGCAACAATAATATAATTAATCATGTTTTACACATATTACACATTGCATTTTATATATATATATATGTTCTAATATTAATTCTTCATTCATCTAATATTTTATTCTTCATTCTAATTATACTTCTTGTTTCAAGCTTTTTAAATGATTTTTACTTCTTCAATTTGTCTTCTTCCAAAGATCGTTTGTACGTATAAATACATACATATTAGAAATGAGAATTTAAATAAATGTAAACTACAAAGTATAATTGTAAAAAGTGAGATAATTACAGTAATTTGGAATATTGAAAAACTTGTCATGAGTTATTCAATCATTGAAGAAATTACCACATTCGTGAGTGAATGTTACTTCTTTCACCATAAGTGATACGTAAACAGATTACGCAAGAATATCTAAAATTATTCGGACATTCTCTTATGTATTCCTGTCACAAATCAGAATTGTAAATTATATTCATAAATGCACTGATATCACAATAACATTAATTACAATTATCCTTAATGGATAGTTTTATGCTAAAATTATATATAATTACAGTTTTATTCATAGTTTTATTCAATAGAAAAAATTTCCAACGATTTCCAAAAATTTATGATTATTGTTTGAACTCGATTCCATCCATATTTTTTATATTTTCCATATTTTTTCTATATACGAGAAAAATGATTTATTATTTCTTTCCATTGTTCTCGTTCTACTTTATTTAATATAAAAATTTAGTTCATTATATTATATTTAGTTCATTATATCCAAATGGTTTTTTTCTCTCTCTATATATATATTCAATCAAAGATAATATAATATTAAATATATTATCCACATTAAATTCGTTTCTTCGAGCATATCCGCTTTAAAACAGTTTACCACCTTCTTCGAGCACGACGTTCGCACACCTTCGAGTATCCAATTTCGTCCCTTGTCACCCAGTCTGCATTCAGAATGAAGCTTGAACGGCGAACTTTTTAACGGCCGTGGAAAATGGTCGAAGCCAGCAGCCGCCCAATCGAGGAATTTTTGCGAAAGTTGACGAGTGAAATTCTTATGGAACGAACTCCAGCATGGACGAAACCGCGACGATTATAATTGGCAAGCTGATTGACGTGGCAGGGAACCGATATACACACACGACCGCTTCCGTTCACGCTTTCAGGCCAGTTTTACCTTCGGGTGAAAAAAAAGTGAAAGGCCCGGTTAATCGGATCTGGTCCTCGCGAGTTTCGGCCAATTTGACCCATGGCTGCCTTTTCGACCAACGAAGCTGAATGCCAGTTTTTCAGTGTGCGTTTCTTGTTTCAAACGTTGAAGGATTTCTATGAATAATTCGATCGAATTGAATTTCGAAATTTTTGCGTAGAATTGATTTTTGATTGGTTTCGTGATACGGTATTCAAATCTGTTATAGAAAAATTTTAGTATTTCAGTATTCCATAGTTTATCCATTTTATAATTTGAAGAATTTTAACATGTATGGCATGATGTAAATTATAATATTTAAAGTTTCTAATGAATATCATTCATGCTTCATTAATATTTAAATATTCTATTATCCAAATATTCTATTATCCATATTCTATTATTTAATAATTTTATTCTTCAATAATTTTATTGATTAAACATTTGTATTTTATTATTCGATATCTTATTATTACATTAAATTTTCTATTATTTCAATGAAAAATAATATTTCATTGTTAGCTTTTTATTATATATATTCAAAGTTTTATTATGCAAATGTTTCATTTATTATTATTCGAATATTGCATTATTGTATTCAAATTTATTATTGGAATGTTCCATTATTTTCTAATATTTAAAAGGCTACATTTAATATTCGATATTGTTAAAAATAATATAGGATAAACGATTAAAAAATGTTGAATTTCTATTATATTTTATTGTATCGTTACAATATTTCGATCTTGCTATAATATAAAATAATTGTCGTAAGGGGAATAAATCATCCTCTATAAAAATTACTTTATTCCATCGAACATATCTTTCTTAATTCCATTAATTTGGATAAAAGTTGGGATGAAAGTTCCATTACAATTAAGTTGTGGCTTCGTGATGGATAATTGAAGTAAAAGTAAGTGTAAAGTATGTAGATTATTTTAGTATATGAAAAAATCCATATATATCATTGATATCTGAATACTTTTATAAATCACGTGTATAATGAAATTTATTTATTTTTTATTTTATTATCTATTACTTTATCAAATATTTAAAGAAATACATGATTCATAAATTAAATATTCGAAGAGAGAAATAATAAATTAATTAATTTTATTCCTGAAAAAAATAAAATTTTATTAGAACTATTTCATCAAATCCTGATTTTAATAATATATTAAATATATAAAAAATATTCTATGTATAAGGAGTTTTAAACACGAAGAAAATCTAATAAAAAGCAATAAACAAATATGTAAAGAGGATTATAAATATAATAAAAAATTATAAATTTTTTATACATTTCAAAATATTTGAAATTTATTAGCTAATACATATATATATAATAATATAGAGAGACATTTTAACGATATATGTTTCTTTTCGTCGCTTCAAAGAATAGTCATATTCAGGAAAAAATTAAAAGTTTCCAAATTTAGCATCTTGAGAGATTAAGACTAAAAATCCTAAAGCAGGAACTTTTATTTGCTCGTTGTTGGAGATGGACCTGTTTAAAATGAATAAAAATAAATTTATAAAAAATTAATTCAATTATGTCTATTTTTAATAGACGTTCTATAAGCGTACTTCTAAAACAAAATTCTTTTCCAAACTTAACCAATCTTGAAATTAAATATTATATTTAAAAATTCGCAAGAAATAAACAAAGAATTACTCTGATTAATATTTTGACATCGTAATATATATATAAAAAAAATTATTTAAGAATGTATTACTTACAAATTTGTAAAAATACAAAAGAAATTTATAATGCACGAATATATTGATCGATATTACGATACAGTTGCTCTAAAAAGATAGTAAAAAAAATGTATACTTACTGTACATCAGAGTTAAAATTGTTATAAAACATATTCAATTTTTTCGGCACGTTATTAAACGCTTCCAAGTCCACGATTTGTTCCTCGTTCGAGAAGTTCATTATTACATAAATAGATCCATTGTGTTCGGTTTCCCTGAAGAAATTACGATATATCGTGTACATAACTTTTCATTGAAAAATAGAGGAAACGATAGTATCACGATCAATCGTATTGTAAGTTTCGATGATTTTACTGTAATCGATTATATTGCATATTCACATGTTCAAAACTATAATGTATGTAGATGAATAATAACAGGAAATCATTGCGATAATATATTTTTTGATAATCAATTAGTTAGTCTTTTACTTGTATTTTCTTTTTCAATATAAATATTAACTCTTCCTTACACGTATGTTAACTTACCTTTGTTCTTCTTTGTTATAAAAAATTTGATCACTATATATTGACAATCTAAATAATTTTTTAAATTGTATGTATGAGTGAATTTCAACTTAATAATTAAATTTAGATTAGATATTTTGAATAAGAAAAATACCTGTGTGAATGGTAAAATATTTTATCGATCAATCGTTTAATCGACAAATTGATCGATCATAGACAACGTTTCCCAATTTACACGCATACTATCTTACCTAGAGAACGCGAAAACATTGTCGTTCAGCATCCTTGTATTTAAATTGGCCTCTTTAAAGTATGGCGATTTTTTCAACGACGCGAATTTCTTGAACATATTGAAGAACGAGTTTTTGTCCTTCTTTTCAGCAGCTAGATTGACAGTCTTGTAATTTTCGTTGACACGAAGCCAAGTATTAGAGCTTGAGGAAAATCCTGCGAATCGAAATTGTTCCTTACTGAATTCATTAAAGGTTTATGCTTTTCGTTGTAGGAATATGCTATAATTATTGTTAGAAAATATTTTCAATGTTTTAGAATCAGTTATAATAATAACATATTTTCGATAAAGGAATGATATCATATTAAGAAAACATAAATAATATCAGAAAGACATCAATGATATTTGATAAATATGATTTTTGTTCAAAATAAAATAATCGATACGAAAACAAACGTACATTCTCATTATTTTTCCTTTTTATGGAGAAAACAATAAATATTAGCATTATTACCATCAATATTAATCAATTGCATTATTCGTGTATTTAAAATCATGCAGTCTTAATAATAATCAGTCTTTGAAATATTCGATATTATAGCAATTAATTTTATTATATTCATAACTATAGATTTTTAAATTTAAAAATTCCATAAATGATTAATCTACTTAATAATATTTAGTACTATGTACAAAATTTTTCGATTCTTAAGATGATCTCTATATAAAATCATTTCATACAATTTGCATAATTTCTCTGCTATAAAAATTATACTTTGAATATTTTTGCTTGCTGCAAAATTTTATTCATATCCTCACAAAAATTAAGATTCGTTTAAAATCGCCTTTACGATTGAATAAAAATATCACATCGGATGTAAAATTAGGAACTTACCAGCAGAAACTGAGTCGTCCCATTGGAATGGCGTTCTCGCGGGATCTCTCGACATCTCTTGATAATTTTCTTTACCGGCGCCGCATCCCTGTGGATCCTGCGTATCCTCCCACGAGATATAAGTATCCGACATACCAATTTCATCACCGTAGTAATTCACGGCAACACCTGGCAGCAAAAGCGACATCGTGGTGATCATACGGGCCTTCTCCTCTCCAAATCTCGACACCAATCTCAATTGATCGTGATTTCCGGGCTGCGGATAGAATTTTAAAAACGTTCAGCGCTTTTTGTCATTGTTACGTGTATGATGCGCGTATTTTCGTTTAAATATATTAACATGCGATTATAGAAGACTGTAATATTGTATGGAAAGTTCTAGATCCATTTCATTGGTTTTGTAATGATAATTAAATAAATATATTTTTGTGAAACATTTCATAGGAATTTTTTAACAAATGGAATTTATATTATGCGTTATGGAATATGTATAGGATGATTTGTGACAAGTGAAAAATAGGAATAGGAAAGATTTTTGAATATATATATTAAAGATATATAGAATATTATTATACAATGAAAATTTCTACGTAAAAGTTTGTGTTATAAATTATTAAACAATATTTGCATATTTTTATGAATAATTCATTAATTGCGTCAATGTATCATGACACATCCTTCATAATATTAATATATTAATTTGAAATAAAAAAATTTATTTCTTAATTTAACTGATAGCTTAATGTTTTTATTATTTGAAAAAAAGGGGTGAAACTTTTAATATCTATAGAAATTTATTCTTATTGAATTTTATATAACTATAAGAATATTGAATTATCATTACTGGTTTCTGTAAACTATTATTTATATGGAAATTTTCTATCTCTAAAATATTAATTTATTATTATATTATGTCAATGTAAATACTTTTCTTCCTTTTTCCTATTATTATCTAAGTTTCAGTTCTATAAATATTATGGAAATTCTTTTACAATTCAATAGATACAAAATTTAATAGGATATTTTAATTATTTAATTTGGAATTATATTAATTTTCATCAAATTATTCGAATATTTTATGTATTTTTTCTCGATTCTTCTCCTTTTTTCTAACAAATGTTTTTTTTACTAGTACTCTTCGACACTGAAATATCGGTTTTCTGGCTTGAAATTTCACGATCGAACGCTCAATGCGCACACGAGCTCGATGAACCTCGATGCACACACGGAATTCGAAGAACGTGAGTGGAAAGAGGTTCGTTTCGACCCTTTTCAGCTATTTCGTGGATATTTTTTAAGCTCGTTCACGCGTGGCCATCCTCGACGTCCAAAGGCAGAGCCTCGAATTCGAAACAGTTAGGTCCATCGATCGTTTTTCCAATCGAACAAGTTCGACCACTCTCGTATCGTTTGCTTCTAGGATAATTCGATTTTCCTTCGACCTACCCATCGTTCAACTTTCGAACAAGTAAATGCGTCCGCAGATGCTGGATAGTGAATCGATTTAGTCGAAGAAAGTTTCAAGAGTTTTAAACGTGGGACCGAGGAACCGAGATCTACGTTTGCGAGCAAAGAAATTTCACATATATGAAATCTTGTTTTCATATGCTCATATATATGTTCATAAAATTTCTCTAAGCATGTAAAAGCATATAAAATATTTTAAATTTTTATGAAAATTATTCATATGAAATAAGAAATAATTCAATTTGTAATAATATTAAATAATTAGATTATTTATTATTTATTATGCTTTTGCAATATTTTCACTAATTTTATAATATGAATGCAAAAAAATAATCTAAATTAAAATAATTAAAATAATCTAAAAACATTTATTTCTACTTGGATTTTGATAAATGATACTCTTCATTTCAAATGTTTGATGAAATTCTTGTTAGTGTAAATTTTTACCATTAATTACATTTATTTTTATCTCGAATATTTATTATCTCCAAAATTTCAAGTCTATAATTATAGAAATTGTCTTCAATCACAGGAAAAATACAAACAAATCCATTAAACAAATTCATATTAATGGATTTCGAAAATTGTGATTCCAAAGTACTTATTATTTCCTCCTTTTTAAATATGAAAAATTTAATAAATTTATTTCACAGAATCATAGAATCTCTTTTGCAAATACTTTTTCATTGAATTGAATACTTGAAATTTTAAACACTAGTACATTTCATTCTTCTGTTCACAAAAATACACTATTTATGGATATAATTCAATAAATATATGAATAAAATATATCAATATTCAAAATTGCAAATAAACAAGGTCTTGCACTCTTGTCAAATCATCCATCAAATCATAAAATTCAGATAGCATAGTACTTGACATAGTCTTTGAACCTTGAATAGGTTCAAGATTGAAGTGGATCGAAACACGATCCTATATTCAAAGCTTTTGAGATTCTCTAATCTCTCAGAGTGATATGAAGAGCAATTCTACGACCTACTCTAGATTCTTTTCTTTTACTTCTCTTTTTCTTTTTTTTTAAAATAATTATTCTTTTTGTTTTCTATCATTTTTATCATTCTACTTTTTAATTTCTATTCTAAATTTTTTTAATACTCATAATTTTTAAAATTCCAAGCAAAATAATATATAACTGTTCAATTAATTAAATATTTTATAATTTTGATAAAATTTCTTTTAAACTAAATTGTTTAAATTTCAATTAAATGTTGATGAAAAATATTTAGATAATAAAAAAATTAGAAACGTCAAATTTTACAAAAATTCAATTCTAATAATCTTACTTGAAGTAATCCATCTTGAGATTCTAATGCAATAACGTTAATATCAAAAAGTGATTTGTCATAAATCATAAGATTTTCAAAACGTTACTTAATTTTTTATAAAATATTAATTATTACTCACCACCCAGTTAGGAATACCATTTGCTGGCATGTACGTCATCCAATTATCGACCAATTTCTTGAAGTCTGATGAATTTGAATTCTTAGAGACATTCTTGATGAATGCAAAATTGAAGGGAAAATCTGCTCCGTAATCGTAATATTTCATCGTCATCGATAAATTCGTGTATGCCTCGATAAGCATGTGTTTTGGTTGCGGGAATTCGTCTAACACATCTCTGAATTTGCGAACTACGTTGTAGGTTTCTGGGATATCGTGAGTGTAGATCTTGAGAGTGTACTCGGTTTTATTGGGATCATTTGTTTCACCTGATAGGGGTTCGTCTAAGAATCGCATGTCTTCGCAAATGTAAGGCAGAGCATCTACTCTGAAACCATCAAGTCCTCTCCTCAGCCAAAATCTGAGAACGTTCTGTAACACATTAAGACAAGATATTTATTAAATGTATTTTTAAACGCACAATTGTTAGCAGTGTAATCTGAATCAATCATTGAAACCTTATTATTTTATTCAAATTACTAATAATATAAATGAAAATTTAATTTTCATTATATCATAATATAAATTATTTATTAATTATATGACAAAATTTAAAACATTTTTCACATTTTTGAATTATTATTATCATTTAATAGTAATTCATAATAAATAATATGTGGAAAAATATATAAAATAGAATATATGGATCGCAATGAAATTGCGTAATGATATTACATTAATATTACTGATCTTGTTTCTGATAATTTCCAGTTTCAATGAAAGAAAGTCGAAAGTTACCGACGAAAATTAAAGACTCGAAAACTATATAGTTCATTTTAGTGAAACGATTCTCTTACACAAGAGAATATTATGCTACAAGAGAAGATGAAAAGAAAGTAAAAATAAAAGTAAAATATATTCTCAGCACAATGAATTGAAAATTCTAATAATTTCTAATAAATTAGATGATGAATGAATTTGTATCATGATCAAAGAATGATTTTCTATCAATAAATATCAATAAATATCAATGATTACAATGAAAATTTTTATGTATCTTTATTAATTAAATTTTTTTTGCTGTACTCTAATTTTAAAAATATTTTAATATTTAAATATGATCAGAAGTAACTACATATATATATACACATATATGTAGTAAAAGTTCATTATTTTATTTTTTCTGATCTGATACAGTAAAATAATTTTCCATATTTTTACGTCAATAATTCTATAACACAAATAACGTACTTGCATTCTTGAGAAAATCAATAAAAACGGAGAAATGAATCAAAGTCATGTTCGCCATGTAGTTCGCTAAAATAACGAGTGCACTTAATTCTCATTATTTGTATCATAACATGTGATCAATTTATAAAATCAGCAATCTCGAAGAAAATGATCACAACATTGACATCGTTTCGTAAAAAAGAAAAAAAAAGAAAAAGAAAAAAAAAAGAAAAAAAAAAGAAAAAAGAAAGAAACTGAAGCTAATGGCTGTTTATTCATTGATTTATTACGAAGCTAATAATTAGATCTCAGGTTAATAACGACGTTGGCTGCTATTAATCACTCTTAGTTGAACTTATTGAACATTAAAAAAAGAAAAAAAAATAGATGAAAAAAAAAGGAAAAAAAATCTTGAAATATGATATTTTTTTGTCTCTTTTGAAAGAAATTTATGTTATATTTCTATAATTTGATATTTCTATATTGTTATATTTGTATAATTTGATATTTCTATATTGTTATATTTTTATAATTTTTTATAATATAGAAAACATTATTCGAAAATAATGGAGAAAATTCATTTTCATTGTGTAATAGGATTTATTTCCAGATGATAACAATTCTGCGTAATATCTGTGTTATAATCCTTTTGAACATAAGGATGATATATGATAAAAAAAGAAATCTGATATCAGTTTAAATAGAGAAGATATAATTATTTGTAAACACACGGACAAATTGCTTCTGCTGTTTTCTTTAAAAATAACACGAAATTTATTTATTTTTACAAGAAAGTTTTTCTGAACCATCTTTTTTTTTAATATCCTTTTATAAAACTGAATAAATATTATTAATGAAATTTTATAAATTACCAATTCCAATCAATTTCTTTGTATACCAATAATAACTTTGGCAATATCAACGATACTTTATAAGTGAATTTCACAAATTGTATCTGATTATCCTATTTGATCTAAGATTATAACAGAGAAGTCTATAATTTACAATTATATTCAATTACTGTTTCTTGTCAATTCACTAGTATTATTAATTGAAATTGTTATAAATATTTCTTTTTTATTTTTTTATTTTACTTTTTACATATTGAATACTAAAAATATGCAAATATAATAACAAAATTAATAATGATATTTATTAAGACACATTGCTATTTAACAATTTTTATTATATTTCTTTAATCAACAATCTAGAAATTAAAAATTAAGATTAAAGATATTAGAATTACATATATTTTTTTTCAGGAAAGGAAAAAAATATATGTAAAAAAGGAATCTAGTGAAGAATTCTACAATTGTTCCAGTGACATTTTAAAAAATAAAAACAATAAAGGAATTCATATAGAATAATGATTTCTTTTAGAGATTGATTAATAATGATGTAAGTATTGATATAATAGATAAAAAAATATCGATATCAATATGATTACTATCTCTTACAATTAAATCTATAAAAATTACATAGATAAGAGGATCGGTAGATAACGTGGTTTTCATCTGATCTAGGAAATTTAATCAGATTTGAACACAGATTTAAACGAAGTTATGTATACAAGCTGTCTTGTTCCACATAACTTTTGATCGATGTGATTCAACGTGTCTTTGTTTGCCTAATTTCGTCAAGAATTCTCGACCTTGAACCGAAAATGGGATTTCATTGTTAGATAAAAGATGTGATATCAATATGAAAAATATTTTTTTATGAAATCAATAGATCGATTCATACGATGGATAATTTATGTATAACGAAATTCTCATAGATTTACATTAAATAAGATAATCAATTGATTTATTTTTTAAATTTTATTTGCTTTATTTATTACTATTATAAAACAAAATTTAAGAGCATTTACTTATAACTTATGACTTGTGAAATTATTATTAGCATTGTTTATTTGTAACTTCTAATTTATTTCCATTTGTTTTATTACCAAACTTATTACTGCTATAAAACAGAATTTATTACAGTATCTACATATAATTTATGACTCGTGAAATTTCTCCAATATTAGCTCAAAGAACCTAAGTTTAGATTATATGATACATACAATATTTCAGATATATTTGAACGAATTCCACTTAATGAAACTGTTTAAACATTACATATTTTTTGATTGAATCTCATAAACTAAAATTTGAACTGTGGAGTTTCAATAAATTTAATATATGTAATGTAGTATATGAAAGAATATTTCATAAAAAATTGAATTTGATTTTCTCTAATCTTAAATACAATAATTAAATAATTTGGTGTACTCACTTGCATATTATCCAGTACAACTGGATTATAGTAATTTAGATCTGGTTGTTCTGGTGCAAATTGATGCAGATAATATGCCTGTCGTTCTTCCCGCCACGACCAAGCTGATCCACCAAATACGCCTACCTGTACACACAAGCATACGAAATGAGATAAAAATATACAAAAATCATACAAAAATGAGATAAAAAAAATATTACAAGAGATTATTTCGACGTTATATAAATATAAAGCTTTGAAAATTTTTTAATTAAATTAAATTAAATATACGAAGTAATATCAAATCTCGAATAACAATGCGAGTTTTATGGCTTTTAATATAGTAAAATATTTTTCAAAACATGAATATGTTTTTTTAGATAAAAATTCCAAACTTTTGATGAAATACTCGAATCACAAAAATAAAAATTGAATTATGAAAAATATTTGAAATTGAATTCCATAAATGTCATTCAATATTTCGACTTATATAACTTCTACTTGAAAGCAATTATAACAATTAGAAACTTGATGCAAAATATTAAAAATATAAAGAATGGATTTATCTAACATGATTATTATTTTTTTTTATTAGCAAATAAATCACTATTTGTCATGTATAACGTGATTTCAAAGTAATGATATTTGATTATTTTTATTTTCATTTTTCTTTTTAAATAAATCTTCAACGTTTTTATGTATAATTCAATCTCTTTCTTATTAAATAGAAAAGATTATTAAATAGGAAAGAAAAAAATATAATATTTGATATCAGTGTTTTGAAATTTTAGATTAAATAAAATATGAACATATATAAAATAATGTGAAAGTATAAATATTTTGTCATGAATTTATAAAATTATCCACCCTCCAAAAGTATCCCACATGTTTATTAACAGCCTATATATTAAAAATAGTTAGAATGATTAAAGTTTCGATGATTTATAATCTTAAAAGTCTTTTAAATTATATTTTTTAATCTTCGAAATTATAAAATTTAATTTTTTTTTATCTCTATATCGTTCTATATCTCTTTCGTCTCTTATCTTGCATTCTTGTTGAAAAATCCAAGATCAATCTATAAGTTTAATGTTATTTTATCAAGTATACTTCAAATTCTTTTATTCCAGAAATCTTCCAGATATTTAACCGAGAATTAATTTTTAGCAATTATCATCTTTTTCACTGCGATTGCAAATTTTTTTAAAGTCTGATATTAAATAAACTTTGAAATTATTTGTTCTTTTAAGATTAATTTACCATATAATAGATTTATTTTTTAGATTTTATTATTTTTTAAAGATTTATTTAAAGATTTATGAATAAATTTTTTAATGATGATTTTATTTGAAAATAACGGATACGTCGACAATTATTTCGTGCGAAAAATTTAAATTTCATCGACTAATAGGATGAACAAAAATTCGGCCCACAATTTTTCTATTAAAACAATAACAGATGATATTATCTGCGAGCATGCAAATAAGATTTGTCGAAACGTGGAATAAATATTGACAGATTAATTTTTTGGTAAATTAAATTGATTTAAATATCGTGTAAATTATGAATTGAACGATGTGTTTATATTTTAATAGATCATGTTATTATTTTATCTAACACAAAACAATTTTGTCTTTTCTTTTAATATAAATCTCATGTCTTTCTTTAAAAATACTTTATTAACAAAATTATTAAAATATTAATATCGAAATATACTATAATATAAAAATATAATATAAAAAATATAAAAAATATAAAAAAAATAAATTTTAAAGGCCATTATAAGTGAATTTTCATTCCAAGTAATCTTTAAATTTCATTTTCTTTGATAATAGCTTCTAAGAATTAATGAATTTTGCTACTGAATAACATTTTGGTAATTAAAAGTTACTTTTTTAAAATTAAAATTTTTATACAATATGTATACATAATCTTTCTTATATCAATTTTCAATTATTCATTAATAGCACTGTTATACTATAGTGTTTGCTTCCTTATTTCCTTCAATATCTCTTTGTCTTCAATAATACCCTTAAATGTCAAAGAATTTTTCAAACAATTTAAACAATGCTTACCCAATTAGTTGGTGGAACACGTTTACCATTTACAATTTTTCCTGGATGCCAAATGTAATAGTTGTTATAAGGTTCAATGTTTTTCAAACTCAACTGGAACCATTCGTGTTGATCAGATGTATGATTCGGAACGAAATCCAAGATTATCTTCAGTCCTTTCTCATGTGCAGCATTAACTAGGTTATCTAAGTCTGATATTGTGCCAAATATGGGATGAACGTCGGTGTAATTCGAAATATCGTAACCAAAATCGACCATAGGACTTGGATAAATAGGAGATAACCAAAACATGTCGACGCCCATTTCGAGAAAATGATCCAATTTTTGTTTAATACCTGAAAAACAAAGATGAAATATTATTGGTTGATCTTTCTTTCAAAAAATGAATTTTCTTTTTCTCGAAGAAATATTAAATTTTTAGTTTATACCCAAAGTATTCGAATAAGAACAAAATCCAAGAAACATTCCGATTTCGTTTGAAAAATAAAAAAAAAAAGAAATAAAAATATCTAACACTTTAAAGTTATTTTTCAATGACATCACTTGTATCATTAACTCATAACAGCGCAAATTTCGTAACGAGCATCGCAGAAATGCTGAAAGTCTCTTCCGGAACAAGCCGCGCCAAAGCGTTGAGAAAAAAACGAACGAGAAATTTTCATTAAAATTTATTTTCTCGTGTTTAAGCGACATTAACTTGTTCCCTCGGGTGTTTCACATCCCTTTCTGCGGTTCTCGCACTTTCCCTTTCTCCCCGATTAACAAGGGTACGCGGTTAGGTCTCCCTGTTAATTATATCTGTGCCACGTTTACCTGTATACCTGTTGTTACATAATGGGGTAAACAGATCGAAAGATGAGGCGAAAAGGAAAAGCAATTATGCCGGTGTTTACTAACCATGACTAACCTGCGTGATTCCTGACCAAACGTTTCATGATTAATTATCCGTTACGGCTATATTTTCTGGCGATTCTTTGTTATGATTACGAAGAAAGAAAAAATGGAAAGAAATTTATTCTGCATATCCTTTATGGTATTTTATATATCTACTATATAAATATTATTATTTGTTATAATGAATTTGATCATGATATAACATTTAACGTTTAAAGTGTTAAAATAAATAGAAAATATATTTCCAAAAAAATTTGAATTTTAATTATTTGATATAATGAAATAATGTTATTTTTAAAATTATAAAATACAAGTTATAAATTAATAATTTTAAAAATAACTAAAAATTATTAAAAATTATTAAAAATCATAAAAAGGAAGACGAACCTTCGATATCACCAATACCATCTCCATTGCTATCCTTGAAGCTCCTCGGGTAGACCTGATACACGACCAAGTCCTCCTTCAAGTTTTCAGGGAGCGGCTTCCATGCTGCGTCCACAATAGACAATGCCATAAGGCAAAATACGATTACCGCCCTCATGCCTATTTAACACAAAACACATCGGTGAATATGAAATTAGTTCTCTGATTAATCTCTGATAATTTTGGATTCGACACATTCTGCGCACGATGACCACATAGTTCGATATTCGCAATTCAACATCTACCTTTCGTTATTTAAGCGATAGAAAATACAGTGAACTTTAAATAGAACAAGTCGCGTTATTTCGTTTTAATTAAACATTGAAAAAAGAATTGATACATATAATACTAATTCATATTGTTTCTTATATTTTCTAGGAATTATAATTTGATAATAATTTAATATCACACGATTATTTTAACACGATTGGAATTAATTGTAATTATATTTATTTGAAGTGTCTCGTCAACTTGGTAACATAGACTGCGTTGAAATCTAATGACATCTTCCCTTTTATAGCACGCGTTACGTAATGGACCACTGTCTACAATTTCCGTAGCAATCACGTGTTCATTGAACAATCGTATTAAATTTTATCAAAATATCTTTCATTTGATTTCCAAAGATGAAAAATCCTTTCTTCTTCATTAAAATGTTTTAAAATTTAAAATTGTGATTTTTCTCTTTGGATTAATTGAAATTGATCGATGTAATATTGATATTATTTTATGAAGAATAATATGATTTAAATTTCGAGACAATTGTTGCAACAAATGTTTTCTTCACCCTTTGCAATACTTTTATGAATAATGTTTTAAAAATATTATAATACATATAATACATATAAAATATTATAATACATATAACATCTTTTTTTTTTGTTTTCAGAGCATTTAATTTTATTCCATAAAAACAAAAAAAATCATGCATTAATTAAATAATGACACTTTGTTACACATTTATTAAAAAGTTTTAAAAATTTAATCTCTTGGATATATGTTTTATATTATCCTCTGTCCTTCCGATTATAATGGATATTTCATTGAAAAATAATATATTATCATGTTTCATTATCGTTTAACACGTTAAAAATTTATTCGACTTTTCCTCGTTGGATTTCACTTTATTTCTATTTTATTAACGTGCGGTAATGAAGTTTTTCTTAATAAAAGGAGAACTTCCCATTCTTCGGTTATGAAATTTTGTACTTCACGTAAACTATCGGCTTTATTCTACACTGTTACATATTTCGTTTTTTCAAGCTTTCACGTAAAAATTATCGATCGAAAGTATACAATCTTAAAAAAGAAATATAAAAGAATTTTCAAGGATATTTATCAATATAAAGAAATATTAAAGTTTGTTTTATATTTATTAATTTAGCATAATTTATAAATACTGCTCCTCGAAGTTAGTTTCAAAATTTTATTAAAACAATTTAAAATCGTTTCAATATCAATCAGAATGGTGTCAAGATTATAAAATTTTGATTAAAATTTTGTATCACTTCTAATCCATGAAAAATTACTTTTATGAATAATGTTTTAATTTTCGTATTTTGTATGCAAATATTCATGTAATTTGATATTGTGGAAATTAAATGTGCATATATATTTATCCTATTTAATTCTACAAATATTTCGCATTACAATCTAATAATATAAATAAATTCCAAAATCAAAATAATTATAAAAAATGATATATAAAACTTGTATTTACCTGCAAGTTTTCTTATGAATTTTTAAATTTTTTATTCTTATGAATACATAGGATTCTGATTTAATATCTGAAATAATATTGATATTTCCATTAGAACGAAAAAGTTTAAAGTGTTAAAAATTTATTCACAATTCTTTACATTAAAAACTTTATCACATATAACATTTTCCTTTAAGACCATCATTTTTCTTATACCCAAACATTTCTCTTTGTCATTAAACTATAAAAATAAAATTATTACATCAAACAAAATTTATTTAACATGAAATTTAAATATTTGATTTCGAATAACATGAAATGTAACACTCACGTTATAAAGAATTTTTTACCGTAACAATTTTATTTAAATTTCTTTTCAAATTAAACATTCTATCATTTGTCCATCTTGCTTTTTCTCAGAAATCTTAATTTCATATCATCTATCTTGCGATTCACCTTCTGAATCATCTAACAAGAACTGCGTAATATAATTTGTAATTCGACGACAATAGCGTCATCATCATCTCAATTTAATGATAATAAAGAAACAAATCATAATCGTTGTTGGCCTACATATATATCGATTCTTTGTATTAGTGAAAAGTAACATCTATCAGGGTGTTATAATTTATTTATCTTAGCTATTTAATCAAACTATGCAGACTTAGAATTATTCGAAATTCATTACATTATCTCAAGATCCTCTTAAGCCGAAAGATATTTTTGCTCAATGTTCAATTATTGCTCATTATTCAAAATGAACAATGAGCAAATTTCGAGTAAAAATCCTCTATAGAAATAATAGATCGATTTTTGAAGAACAAAATTATTAATAGAAAGATTGTTACGTGATGTTACATATTGTATTGTGTAACATAAGTCAATATGTGTATCATCTTTAATCTGACATTGATTAGAATATATCGAATTGAATTTCAGAATGTTTGATTTTAATTTTTATTTTATGTTTTGCAATAAATTTAAATTTTCTTCTCAATGAAGATAAAAATACAATACATTTTAAAATTAAATAATTCTGTACGATCGATACACGTAATTCAATATTATAATTTTTGAATTAATGTTAATTGATTATATTTTAGAGTGACAGAGATAAAGATATATACATTTCAAAGAATCAAAGAGTTTCAGAGCGATTTTATTAAATTTTAGAAATTCTGCAAAGTTTAGAAAACTAATAGATTTCAAAAGTTTGGAAATTTCTGCCGATTTTATGCAAATCCTAAGATTTATGAATTAGTTTACGAAATAATAATAATAGAAAATTAATTAATTTTCGACATCACTGCTTGAATCTTCGATCCTCAGACACCGAAATTGCGAGACAATGTTCGGTTTGTTCAGCGGTAAAGGAGCATTCTCGCATTACCTAAAGCAGTAAGATACACCACAGTTGATACGCCACAATGATTTGACAATGCCTCAGACAATTTGAGATTGTAGAATCACTATTTCAATGTCTATAGAAATCTGAAAATCAATCCTCGATTTTTAAATCGTCAATCTATTATAGAGTTTTTTTTACTAAAATTTTTACTGAGGTTTTAAAATTTATAATTTGAAAATCTTAAAATTTGCTTTGAACCAAGAATTCAAGAAGAATATGAGTACTTTTATTACCCACAAAATCGCGAAAGTTCGGTTTTTATAATGAGACTCATTATAATTAATCGATGAATCTTACGATCTCTGAATTCATAACTTAACATCTCAACTTAAACATCTCACAAAATATCGAAGTTCAGAAACCCGTCCTAAATAAATCTAAAGACGTAGAACCTCGACCTCCACTATTGGAGACGTAGATCTTGCCCCAAATTACATCGAGATTATACGACATTGAACTCTACGACTACAAGATACTAAAACTAGATTGCAACAATTTCGACAGATTGTAATTCAGTAGATCATGAATCTTCTAATTTCGTGTCAAACTCAATCATCAGAAATACAATTTAATTTAAGTTTCGAAGTACCAACTCATTTGACTGACATCTTGATGTGAAATTTGATTAAACTCGATTATTTAAGTTTCAAGATTATTAATTTAATATCTCCGAATTCGCATCCTAGGATTTGCATCCTAGTACTATGAGAAGTATTTTCCACTAAGAGGAATAAATTTCTCTCAAATCATGAATTCCATAACATGCTACACATCGTTATATAAGTTTCATATTTATGATATAATAGAGTTGATTAAATTCACAGTTACATTAATAAACTTTCAATGGAATATAAAGTTTTGCTGATAGATCAAAGTAAATTCTACGATCTCATAATTACTGAACTATTGTCGGTTATTTTGAGAGGTTTCTTTGCGCCATAGCGTTGTACAAAACAAGTGTTTTGTTAACAAAGTGTGAAGTAGATGTCATCTCCTTAGATTGATAGGTAATTACTCTTTTGACTCTGCAGTAAATAATTTTGCATTTTCATAGTTGAAGTTTAGGTTTATATAACGCTAAAATCTTACACACGAAAGAATAAATATAAGCAAGAATATGTGAAAGAAAACAGTGAAATGAAAATAGAGCAAACCAAGGCGTACGTTTGTTTTAGGAAAGAACAACGAAATCATTCCTTTATTTTTATTGTATAGAAATGAGAGCTCTTTGATGCTCCTCTACAATTCAATATTAATTTAAAAAATAAATATACGATCACGATTATTATATTAGTTTATTATACGATTATTCATTAATATTTTGTGTGATTATCTTGCAAATAAATTACAAAAAAATAAACAACAAAGAGAGAAATTACAGAAAGACACTGAAAAGTGTAAATATTTAAAATATTTCTAATTTTTGTTTTTCAAAAATTGCGATAAAAATATAATTATTTTTAATCACAAATTTAAAAAATTTTTTAATTATCATTCAATTTCCGTATTCTTTTGGAATGTAATAAAAAAATCTGTCGTACAATTCGAGTTAAATAATGTTTGCTATCCGGTAGATATATCGTGATACTTTAAAACTCCAAGAACATTCCATCAGCATATCGAATATTGTCAGCAAGAGGAAAAGGCGTTTTCAATCTTGGTTATCGAGCTGTGCCACGGGTTTATATCCATCGATACGATCTAAGCCAGCGATATTTTGCCCAAAAGATAGTTGGTGAACCAATGGATCGCAAGCTCGAACGATACGGAATTTGAGAGGGTGGACTATAAGTGGCCATCATAAGCGAGCTGCAATCCTCGATCTTTCCGGTCCAAGGAATGTTACGGTTTACGAATTTCCAGTTTAGGGTTTACTAGGGTGAATCTTGGTTATTCGATCACAGCACAATCGATAAACACAATATTTAGATAATTAGAATTCTTTCTAGAAAATTGATAATGATTCTAGATTCTTATGTAATGGATTTGATTCTCTTATTCTATATTTCAATATAATTATATAAATTAATTAAATGAAATTGTATCATTTGACGTTACTGAAATTTTTATTTTTAAATCTTTTATTATTAAAATATTTTTCGAAGAAAAATCATTATCGATATTATTTGATTTCTCATTTCAATTTTTTCCAAAATTTTTTACAAATTAAGAGAACCAGAAAGAATAAAATAAATTATTCCACATTTATTGTTTATCACATTATCATTTTATTAACGAATAAATTTATTTATTCGTTCATTGTCAGATATTATAATTCGTCATGCATTAATAATTGATAGAAACATTATCCGATATTGGTAAAATGATTGTTATTTAACTTCAGAATACGTGAAATGATTATCATCATGATTATCATTATTATTATGAGGATCGTAATCCCTTTTGCCGTAATATCAATGCGTATAACGACATTAAGGTGGATAAATCATATGAACGTTACACGATCGTTAATCAAATTTACACTTTGATCGCAACATTCCAGCCAATGGCTGAATATAATTGAATAAATTGAATTTCAGATGTAAGCTGTACATGCCTTTCTCATGCTTTTTCAATCAAAAGCTTATCTTTAAACGTGTAGAAAATATTATTTCTTGTTTTTTGTTTGCTGTGCTTAATGGAAAAAGCATTTCAATAAGCAATTCATTTGAGAATTTTTCCAATTCAATTTTCAAGAATATTCAAATCTTAATATTTATATATAATTAACTTTATAGTTAACTTTTTGTAATTTTATCTTCTTTAATCAAATTTTAAAAAATATAAAACAGATAATGAAATCAATTTATTTTATTTAAAGTTTTATTTCGATTTTTTATATTAATGTATGATACATCTATAAAATGAATCCATATTAATACAGTTATTTAGTTATTTTGTCTGGTTGTTCTAATATGTTTTAATCAGCTTTGTATTAAAATTTTCCAAAATTAGTTTCCACATGAATAAACTACATTAATGGAGTTGAAAGTTATATAGAACAACTATTATTAGTTAACGTAGTCTATAGTTGTGTGGACAAGGAATAATAAAGTATAACATATCATCTGTAAATTATCTATTATTACTTAAGTTCATAAATTAATATTTGTACTAAAATATGATCAATAATTGTTTTATTAACTTCCATAACTTCTTTTTAAGTTAAACATTATATGCGTTGTATATATTCATATATCTTGTTTTGACAACAACATATGGTTTTTTATTTTAACTTGCTTTGTATCATTTATTCTAATTATCTTCTTATATTGATTTTTCTTATCTTTATTATATTATTTATTTATTAAGTATTTCTTAGTCTTAATAATTACTTACACTTATTTCAATCAAAAATTATCTTTCATATCTTTTATAATATCTTTCTCTAATTCTTCCAATCTAATAAAAAAAATTGCTAATTTTAAAAATTAAATATATATATATATAGTTTTTATAACATTTGTTATAAAAATCTGTTAATTACGACTGTTAATTATTCCGGTTTATAATTGAATTTACACTTTTGTATGATATAAAATATTCTCATAAAATTTAATTTCGCTGAATTAATTCTCTATTAACATTATAAATTAATTCATTTACATATACACGAGAACACTGCGTTGCAGGATTATTTCAATTTTCCATTCGCAGAGTACAAACAAACACCATTTGCATTGAATAGTTTATCTTCATGACACGGGGTTGAATTATCCTTTGAGTCGTAAGAAAAGCGAGGTAAATTCGATGGAATGATGCATGAGAATTCTATTACATTTATATTCAACCCCTTCACATTCGTCGCACGCGTTGATGGGTAACGGGTAAAAATGAAACTTTCGATAGACATGGTTCCGTGAACAGCCATTCGATAAAAAGGCAATCATCTTGACGGTACCCTGGTCTCGTTTGAATTTTCGGAACCTCGTTTAGTCAACCGTACTCTATTCAATATGATATAAACTAGGTAATATTCAATATTTTCTATCGAGTCTTGTATTCGATAATAAGATCGTAAAACAGGGGATCAATGATCGTTCACTCATCATGATTTAATTCAAATTTACGGAGAATAATTCAAATAGAAGAAAATATATCTAAATTTAATTTAGAAAAATTCATTTTAACAAATTTTAACAAAATATTTCAATGATGCAAAGTCACGAAGAAGCAATTTTGATTTCAAGTTCTTTCATGGTTGTTCTGTGTTGAACTTTTATATTGCCATACATTCATTAAAATTTATATTGATTGAGTTTTAGAATCAGTTTTATTCGAAGCAGCAAAATATTGAACGACCACTGACTTGCATCCAATGAAGCACGAAATTCACACGGAATCGAAATAAATTTAATTATAACTTCGCTTCGAAAATTGCATCGTCATTATGTTTCTGCTTTTGAAAACAAATAAACTGAACTTTCCGTGAAAATCTTGTTATCGAAAATATTATACGTAGATATTCAATTCAAATATGCAAATGAATTTGATTCTTTCCATAATGCGCTTATGATGTTCCTCCTAACCGATGTTAAATACATCTTGTAATTATATTATTTTGAATATATAATTGATTAAAAACCACGTAGTTATTTTAATTTCATTTTTTCTTTTTATTATTAATGATAGAAGAAAAATATTTTTATTAAATTAATTTTCTCACGTTTGACGGAATATTTTTTATCACAAATAAAACACATCACTTTTATTTCACATTTATTTGCTTTGTCGCAATAACAACTAAATAAAGTTAAAATAATTCACATTTACTTTCATTTATTTTTACATATCTTGTATTTGTCATATTTCAATCATAAATATGAAAATAATAAATACGAGCTACAATATTAAATATACGAATTAAAAATGTGAAAAGCACATCGTTTTATTACCAAATAATTAATTTGTTATTTTTCTCTCAAACGAAAAAATTCTATAAATCTTTCTCTGTCGAACAATAAAAATTGTATATCTGTAAAATATTAGAACGATTCTTAAAAGTTTTTAAGAAATATTTAACGTTTTCTTAGGATATAAATTCGGTTCTCTATTAAATCAACAGATAAAGCTTTGGGATTGAAAATTGAAATTTTCGTATATCTTCTTAAAACTTGATGTTTAATGAAAATTTTTTATTTCGTGTGATTGATATCTCGAAATTCGTTCAGTTATTCGTGGATTTTCTAACAAATAATGAATTTATGGATTGAATATATCCGATAGATGTTTGTTAATTTGTTTTTGAAAGATATTTGAAAGATTTGTTGATATTTGAAAGATTATATTTGAAAGATATAAATGACCACGTTCGAATAATGATTTATTATTAGAGAATAAAGAAATTGAATAAAAGAAGATATGAAGATTGAATTAAAATTAATCTTTAATCATAGTATTAATCAAATTTTTTAGAATTTTCTAATTCTAGTTTCAAACAAATAATGAAACGAAAATTCAATCACCTTATATTTATGTAAAATTTGCTTATTTGATTATTTGATACATTTTCAGATGTAATCAGATTTTCTTTATTCATTAATAAGATACATATAGGCAGAAACACATTTTCATTTAAATTGTCTGTTAAATAGTAATATCAGTTTAATTAACGCTACATGGCGAAAATGGCCTTGTGGTTTGTTTAGCATAATACAAGGAGCAAAATGTTTTCGATGCGCGTGTCATTACCAGCTCATTCTATGCACGCCATCGATCTAAATAAAATTCATTATAATTACTTTCCTTTTATATAATATCCAGGAACTTTTTAAAATCGAAGCTTTCAACAAAATCTCTTTAAAATAGTATCCTTGAAATTTCAATTTTCCTTTGAAATATATGTTCTACTTCAAAGGCGTTTGTTTCATCTGTTTCATTATTGACAGTACCGGATAACGTATTTAATACTGAATTTTATACTGAAAATGTATAATTTGAATAATTTTATATTTAAAATTTGTAACTTTGATAAAATTTTATATTAAAAAAAACTGATAATATTGAAATATACATATTGACAGTATTCTGATTTTGGACATGTTCATAATTAAAATTGAGAGAAGATAGAAGAAAATGTTATAATAGGAGATTTGCTGTAACAAAAATTTAAAATTTTAATTGAAATTGCATTGGTAGATAAAGAAAGTAAACATCGATTCGCAATTTCAATTTCATAGAGATTTGGATAGAAGATGCAGAGAAGTACTTTTATGTGCAAAAAACGTCTCCAGAAGAGTGCAGAAGGTTAGTTTTAAAGTGGAGGTGAAGTGGCCGTCTCAAGAGTCAACATTCAGTAGACAGAATGTTTGGAAGCCATTTTATTCGTATGTATGTAATGTATATGATCCTTATATTAAATTTCAATGAATATAAATTGAAATTTTCTAAGTTTTTTCTTTCAATATTATTTACATATTTATTATATTAATCTGTATAATAGAAATATGTAATTATTTTGAAAAAAATATAAGCAAAGTTAAATAAATTTAAATTCTAGGAAAGAACATCAAAATTAAATATAAATTAAAGATTTGGTATATTTAACTTTGAGATTTGGTTATATAATCGAAACTTTAATAAAAAATTTTCTCATTTAAAATTAATGAACTTTTATATCGCTTTATATTATCTCTTCTTATTTATGCACTTATTAAATTCAATGTCATAGATTTATTTAAAAGAATCATTTAATCCATATTTAATTTATTTTCATTATGTTCAATGTATCTATGTAATAATTATTTATTTTCTAATCTAAAAATCTTTTTATTATAAACTTATATTGTTTTCTATTTTAAATAATAATATTAATTTTTTAAAATAAGATTATATGTTAAATTTATGTTATGAAATGAAACAATTCGATTCTTAAGGGATTGAATCGATATTTTTATAAAATATAAATCAAGTCTATTTAGAAATAGATTTAAAAATATTTCTTATCAGTGACCGCATTTTTTTTAATTTTGTAGTGTGAAAGGATTCCATATTAAAGATTATCGATTTTTGGTGTTAGTTTAAGTTTAAACGTCGTTTCAAAAGGGATTACTATTTAGAAGAACTCTCAAACGAAATATTTTTAACTCTAACATGTAAAATTATATTAATTACTTACTAAATTTTTATCAAAATATAAAAATAAATATTTTAAATATATATATAATAAAATATTTTAAATAAGACAAACGAAGTCTGTAATATATTCTAACAAAATTAAATTTGTTAAAATATAAATAGAACAAAAATTACAATATAATTACTTTAAAATAAAAATTTTCTTAATTTTCTAGAAATAGAAATCACAATATATTAGTTTCAAACTTTCTTTTTCTTTGTTTCAACTTTTCTTTTTTCTTTTTTTGTTTAAAAGAAAGTAACTTAAAATATTTTCAGGCAACAGTGCATCTATTTCTAGTTTCTTTTAGATTTTTTAATTCTTTTTAAAAGTTTTAGATATTTTTACAAATTTTATTAAATGATTAGTGAAGATAAAAAAAACTAATTTGAAACAAAATGAGTTCACGAGGATAATTATAATTAATTTAAAACGAAATGATAATGGACTGTTTGATACAAAAAATAACACTTAGACTAATTAGATATCCAATCCATGTGAGCTACATTTGAATATCAAAAACTTCAACTATTAATTTGCTATACGTTTTATAAATAGTGTTTAAATTTCATTTACTAATTGCGGAAAGTAATAGCGTGATCTCATTTTGTGGTATGACAATTTTTTCCTAGTTTTAAAACTAATGAAATTATTAATTGATTACGGCACAATGGATAAAAAGTTTTTTCTTTTATCTTATTGTATAGTTCAAGT
>NW_006264380.1:20572-33298 GCF_000469605.1 Apis dorsata | reverse complement strand
AAAAAAAAAATCGTATTTGCATGATAACAATATGTTAGATTTTTAAGATAATTTTAATATCAGTAACCTTATCAATCTTCAGATATATATCACGTAATGAATTTCTGAAAATATAATGAGAATATTTTTCTAAAGAATTTCTCAGAAAATACATAGAAAAATGAAATCGAATATAATAAATATATAAAAAATTATTCTCAAAAAAATTGAGAATGTTTGTTTCTCACAAATATAAATATATACTAAATTTTCAAGAATTGTGTAATTAATTTCATAATACATATATTTCAACCATTGCTAGAAATTTACCTATAACTTCCCAATAACTAGTCAAAATCAAATGCAATGCGATAGCATTGTAATTTGAGCACAATTGATTGAACTGCAGGCCTAATTTGTAATCCATAGACATCTAGCACGAATCGATACCTCTTTCACCAACCTTCCACTATACGACCTGTTGTTTTCACATTGGTCGTTTGGTCAATTAATTAGAGTGATTATCATGACCTTTCTTTATTCAAGAAATCCTTGGAATTATGCTTAAATCTAATTAATCATTATTCACTTACTATTATTAAAAATAATTTCATAATTCTTTCAAAATTTTTACAATATGTTGTACATGAAATTATTTTTGTTATTTTTATCTATTCTGCTAGTTGTTTCAAAAGATACAAATAGCATTGTTTGATTTTTAAATTATTAAGTTTTCTAAATATATCCGTTTTTAAATCTTTTTTTCTCTTATTATTAAATATTCCATTTTGACAATTTTTAAAAATAATGAAATTAAAAATAACACGAGATAAACATTATTATAATCGTAATTCGTAATTTCTTATTTTTAAATTATAGATTCCCTATTTTTATTTGCAAATTATCTTTTTATTATCATTTATTATCATTTATTATCATCTCATAAAATAATACATATAATAATGCTATTTTCCTTTTCTTTGAATTATTTATACAAATATTGAATTATTTATACAAATGTAATGATATGCAATATCATTAAACAAGATTAAAATGAAATAAATATATTGTTAAAAGTTGTGAATATAATAATTTGAAAAATCATATATGTAATAATATTGCATTAATAATAATTTACATGTTTATTGAATTGCAGTTGCATCTCCGCCGGATCGAAGAGCCACAAGAGACGATATTGCAGTGTCCTCACCCGGTGCATCTCCGAACGTTAATGCAACTACGAGCTGCACTGGTACAACATCGTCTCGATTGCACAATCCTTCCTCGCCAGGTCGAAATGGCCAGCTATCGAGTAAGTGACTTGATAACGCAATTGTTGTACATTATTACAACCCTCGTGCAATTACACGCCTTATAGAATTATGCATATACATTAATATGATTAAATAATGTACATTTCCAGGTCATTTATATTCATGATGAATACAAAATTTCAATCTATATATTATACAAAATTTTATCAAAATTTTTTGTAAATTTTATATATCTCTATATATAATCTCTAAATCATAAAATGGAAATTTAATTATAATTTTGTATTATGCCATTCTAAAGTTAGATATAAATAATGTGTTGAATCTAGTTCTTCGAAATCTAGATAATTTAATTAATGATTCATTAATGGGATTCTCTTTTAAAATATGAAACATAAAATTTTGTATATTATTATATATTATAAATTCTGGATTAAACGGAATACTGTTTAATTCGAGTTTCTCGTGTTTCAGAACAAGGTACATTAACGATAGTACGCCGGAGTTCTGGCAAAAATAAGAGCATTGGCGGAAGTTTCGAAAGTTCTCCGCCCCCGCATAGTCCTGACACTCTTTCGTCAAGTCAATCCGTGGATCTCGATGAGATCCTTGATAATGTCGATTTAACGACAGATTCGCTTCCTGCCGTTGACACCCCCGACGCTTGCGACAAAGCTGCTCTCAGGTATGGCATTCAGAAAAATTATATTTTTCTTTGTATTAATATTCTTCTATATTCATTTTGAAATAACACATTCTGCTTGATCATTTGATAATTATTGATTTTAAATGAAATCATATCATTGGAAATCTCTAATAAAATTAAAATTAATATTTTTTTAATGATCATATCATTTATAGAAATACGATAAAAATATAATATATTTTTTTAATATTATTAATCATAATTTTTAACTTTTGTAATAAAACAAATATGAAATATTTGTTCCAGATTGAGATGTTTACTGAGACAGCTTCAACATGGCGAAATATCAGCAGAATTACTTCAACGAAATTTGCACTACGCGGCACGTGTACTCGAAGCTGTCTTCCTCGATGAAACCAAGTAAGTTTCGTTCAAAATATTAATTAATAATCTTTTCTGCAAATGCCATCTTTAATAATATTGTGACAGTTGTTTCTATTATAGTTATATCCAGACAGTGACTTCTTCGAGAAGATATATATATGTATATATATATATATATATATATGTACATTGTATTGTTACAGTTTTTTAATCTTAAATTGCATCTATATCCTAAGAATATATTTATAATCAAACTATATTTTAAATTCTAGGCAATACAACTAATTGATCATTTAGAAATTTATTCGTTACTATTTATTATAATCATCGTTTATTAATATTTTTATTAATATCTAGTGACTATATTTTAATGAATATTTTCTATAATATTTGACATTTTGTATAACTCACGACCCTTGAAAATACGAAGAAATAACGAAAATAATAAATTACATTTTTTAACATATATTTATGATATATTATATTTTTATAAAATATATATTATTCAAGATAGTGAAAATAATAAATTACATGTATGTATACATCAATTTTATAACAAAAATATCAAATTTTAATATTACCATCAATTTAAGCATTAAGGATACCAAGAGCGCCTCTTTAGCTCAGTGGTAGAGCACTGGTCTCGTAAACCAGGGGTCGTGAGTTCAATCCTCACAGGAGGCAATCAATTTTTTTTTCTTTTTATATATCGTAATTTTTTGAATATTTACCAATGAACAATTTACTATTTTTAACAATTGTTTTAATAATTCTTTCTATAAATTAATCATTGTTTGCGAGATATCTTTATTCTATTTTCCCATAAATTTATATTCTATATTTTTAATATTTCAAATTATTTTTTTTTTAACGATAATATTTACTTCATATTCAATTTTATTTAAGTATATAAATTGTTTATATATTAGTTGTTCCTTATGTTAAAAAAATAAAAAGTTAATATATTTTCGATACTTCTTTTTCTTTCTTTTTTTCTTTCTTTCTCATATTTCGTTTAAATATCGAAATTAATAAAACTGTAATATATTAGGTCAAAAAGATCAATTCAACTTCAAGATTGCTTTTCACCGCTTTCGAATAACGAGCCTGTTCCTGACATCATGAACATTTTTAAAAAGAATAATAAAAAAAACTTCGTGAAAAATTACGAAACCACAATACAACAAATAAATCTTTTTCTATGCAATAAATTTTCCATGAAATTATCCTTAAGTTATTACGATAAACTTTGGATATTAACTCTAACAGATATATATTGTATTTATATTCAACCCGTAATGGAGCCATGATTATCCACGATCTATATTTCAACGTTCCTTATTTCTCTAAATACGTCCATATTTCTGAATTAACATATTCCAGCAGCATCGACCAACGAGAGGTAACCTCGAAGATCCTCTCTACTCGTATCTACATAAATCTGCAATAATTAGAATTTCGATATAACCTTTAACCCATAATCTTTCCAGAGTTTATATCAACGCAACTACGAGACATACCCCTTAATGATGAAATAATTATTTCTCAGAAACAGGTATCCCAAAGGATAGCAGCATCGATTCTATATCTAATCAGCCTATGAATCCCTCCCCGTATGGCGGCGCTGTAATGCTAATGATTATAAATAAAGAAAAAAAAAACAAAGAAACAAACAAAAGTGTAATATTCTACTGTTCTGTTCCCTACTTGACACGTGCACTAACAAGCAGTATCGCAGGGTGAATTCAGGAGGGGTTGAGTGCTCTCGGTCATCGCGTAGGGGTACGGGCCTGTCATCTGCATCCCTTGGGAGCGCCTTGGACTCGGATGGACAACAGGGCCACGCGGTGGTAACCCAGAAACGGAAGCTTCGCACCCCCGTATGGGCAAGGTTGCGAAATATTCACATTTCCGACCTCACACGACTGTTCACCACCCCCTACCACGACCTACCAGATATCCAAGACAACCTATCACCCTAGATATCGGCAATATCCCTTTCACGTGTTGACATCTTTTTCTCTCGACCTCATCGAGCTCGTTATTAAGGGTCACGATCATGCGTCGTTTTGCTCGATCATTAGCATCTATAGGGGGAACCGAACTGAATTTCGGATCGATCGACCGGGTTGATAGTGAAAAATGAATACGGCGATGGGGGTTGAAAGCGAAAAGCTGACGCGGAATGTTTCCCTTTCGACGATGGCTCATGTGAAACGATTTCTTTTTACGCGTGAAATTTCTTTCTTTTCCTCCTTGCTTGTTTCTTCCGCTTTACAAATGTTACGAACAAAATATAAACCGTGAAATTGAAATTTTGAAAATAATATTGGATTTAAATATTTTTCGTATTTATTTAAAATTGTGAAATTTTGTATGAATCGTAAATTATTTATTAGTTATAACAAATTGAATATTTTTTTAACGCGATGTTACGCTTAAAAAAAATATTGATAAAAGAAATAATAGAATGATTATTAGAAAAGAGTTATAGAAATTTGGAATGGAAGAGATTTTTTTTAAATTAATAATAAAATTAAGATTATCGAACAAGAAGAATTAATTAAATTTAAAAATGTGACACTTTCGCTCCCTCAACGTCATAGATATACCTCAAATACATACTACGTTTTCTTCTAGTCAATATATACGTAGTTTTGGCTTTATATCAAATAGAGAGCATAGAATCTTGTGCACAGGAATTAATATAATTTTAGTACACTATGCATATATCGATCATTAGTGAAATCTATACGTTTAGGATTGTTATATTGTTTCTTAACGAAATTGCACATATCTATAATGCACGAGTGGTAATAATAAATTTAGGTTTCAATGAATATAGCGTAGCTGTCTTGCTACGAAATTAAAATCGAATATCATTTTATTAAACAATACTAACCAATATAAATATATTAGTTTTAGATTAATAAACAATCATACAAAGAATTACACTACATCTTGCAGTCAAATTCGATATTCGAATATTTTACATACTAAAATGCATCAATTATGGCGCGATATTTCAAACAGCATTCTATCGATTTAATTCTTTTCCAATAAAATAAACAAAAAGAACGATGAAAAAAAGAAATAGAAAAAAATCTATTTGAGAGCTCGATAAAAAGACAGAATAGCTATTTAGAAATGACGTAGATAATCGAATTGCAAATAGTCAAACTCGATCGCGTGTCAAACACATTTAAACACAGCATGACGACTGTCTCTACCTGCCTGGCCTGTATATATCCCCCTTCTATAGCCTCTTTTTAGATCTTTCTAGGTGTAACCTGCTCACTTCTTGGATAACTGCCTGTTTACAGCTGTATGCATCGCTCTCTTTAAAAAAAAAAATATATATATATATATATTTATATATATATACGATCGATATTCCTCCTTCTGTCTCTATGTATGTTTCCTGCGCCAATCTATATGAGAACGTGCATGCGTGTATATATATATACATATAGGATGGTGTACGCTGAAAATTCACTTGTTATTTGAAACGAGCTGTTTAATGGAATGCTCAAACGTCCTCTGTACGAACCAAGAGATGACCAAGTCGTCGTCAATATGCTTTTTAATTAAAATAGAAGAAAGAGATAAAAAAAATAAACGAAAGAGAAAAGAATGAAATATCGCTGGTGGAATGAAAATACGCAAACTTCTATTAATTTTTTTACTCTCGTTTCTATTTCCGTTACTGTTCTCTACTTTCCTTCTTTTTTCTTCTCTTAATTACTTTCTTTCTTCCTCTTTCTTTATTTATGTATTGAATTATACATCGATGCAATCGCACGCAGGCGGACGTTTCGTGCCTTAGATACGGCCTGATGAATGTAATCTATCGTTAATGTGTTACACACACCTTTTTTTCTTGATGTTTCGAATTATAGAGATGCCGAGCGTGTGGAGTCGACCGCTGTTTGCCGTCAGGGTATAAGACGTAGGTTCGTTCAAATGTTTGAATAACAGAAATCGCTTAAGATATCGTTCACGATCATGATACGCATTGCTTTATATTATACACATTACATTATTTTGTTTCATTGGTAGCGGTTTGAGATTGCCTCGCGTTCTTGGACTCGTGGTAAGGACATGAGAGAATGACGCCATTTCTTGGATCGATGATTCGAAATTGATTAAAGATCAATTGGCGTCGTTGATTTTGTAACATTTTTAATCACGAGTTGTTTATATTACATCTGTTTATATTAATAATTAAAACAAGTCATATAATATATTTGATGTATTCATATATTTAATTCTTTTGAATTATTTTTATCAATTGTTTTTAAATTTTAAATTTACAGAAATAAATTTTTCAAAGGTAATATTATAAGTAAGTTATGTAGTATGTTATCAAAGAATTAAATACACGAACAAGTATAAAGATCAGATGTTACAAAATAAATGTCACACTTTCACCTGCCTTTCCAATGAATTTAAACACCATCCACACTGCATGGATCCTCATTTATCACGTATTATTGACAACCGACCACGAAAATATTATTTAATTTACTGTAGATACGGTTATTAAACGCTTTAACATCATAATAAATCACAAATTTTTTTTCTTTTTATCAAATTCCACTTATTCGAGTGAAATTTTGTTATGCACGTTTGTTTTAATTGATCGTATCCATGAATGAAGTAATAATTTTTACACATGGTCGAAAGTAAATATAATATTCTCTGTGCAATAAATTTTTTAACCAGTATTGATAAATCAATATTTAATTGTACCAATGATTCCATGTATCAATATCGTAATTGATTAAAATTTTAAACGTATTCCAAATTTTATGTATCCCAGCACTCACTCAATCGATATCAACACTTGTCTAATATTTTTAATGGATATGAGAAGAGGATATTAATCGTAGTTTTATTCATTGATATGACAATACCAATATTTATCCAATATATAAACTTTTGATCGATTGGATGTAAAGCAATGGGAATCAACATTCTAAAAAATGAAATGTAGAATTCGATGAGAAATTATTCTCAATCAAATCAGTCACGTGTTACTTGTCAATGTTCGAAACACTTTTGATTTTGTCATCATGTTCTCATTCAAAATTTCATTTTTTTTAGAGGAGATTCCATCACAGTTATTATTAAATTTACCAAGCTCCCTCTTAAAAGTATTAAAGATATTAAAATATATCTTTTGCTAATGTATATAACACCGATAACTTATGAAAATTTGTACAAACTTTCTAATTATTGGTTTCGCTATTATTCTTTTGCTGTTCTTGGCGTCGAAGAAAACTTTTTATGTTTCGTGTAAAACGAATGCAAATTTAAAAGTTAGATTCCTAATACGATCGATTAACAAATACATTAACTATTAACATAATACGATAATTTTATTAACAATTTTTTATATTCCAATTCCATACTCGTTTCAACAAATAAAATTTTTTTAAAAGAATGTAATAAAGTTAACATGATTTTTAATTTATACATTGCCATTTCAGTGAAAATTGATATATCATAGAATATTTTTTTTATTTGCTATAATTCATCACTTTGAAACAGTGTGTGCCTGAATAGCTTTCGCATACTGTCATTTTTCCTTTACTGTATATTTTCTCTATTATACTTAAATATCCGTACACAATTTTGAATATATTATTAAAAATAATTTTATCGTTATGGATAAATAGTTTTAATTCACTTTTGGAACACAATAAATTGAATTGAAATTAAATTTGTTACGGTTGAACAGTTAACAAAACAATATTCAACGAATATCTATTGAATTCAATGGTGTGTTTCCATTCTATTCCATTCTTCTTTAATTAATATCGAACACGTGCAATAGAATTATAAAGTAATATTTTCCCAGTATGTTATTCGCGTGTTTCGTTAGAAAAAAAAAAAAAAAACTTCCAAACAATAGTTTCCAAAAATGGAAATGATTTTCAAAAGCCGATTAAATCATCCGTAAACCAAAACATTGCGAACAAAGAAACACGCCATATCATAATCCCCATTTTTCACCTAACACCCAATTGTCAAATTATTAACTGAAATAAAAAGTAAATAGATAAAAACGAAAAAAAAAAAAAAAATAGAACAGAAAAGGAAAAGAGAAATTGTATCCACAGCTTCACACGCACCCTGTCACGAATAAACCACCCTATCACGATTCGAGATAGAGATAAGCATAAACTACGACTACCATTAATTTCTTCTTCGCCCCTGAGCAAAGCTCGTAAATATTCGTATCCGTTATATACGATCCAGCCATGCATTACTTATTTTTTTATTTTTTATCAAACCTATTCGAACACGACAACGAGTTAAATATAACGGAAAAAAAAAAGAGGGGGTGGAATTACTAGCAGAAACGATTATTAGCGGAAGCTCGAGCGTAAATCTCTACTCTCTGTTCTCTCGTTCAAAGAAAAGAAAAAAAGAAAAAAAGAAAAAAAAGAAATCGTAGCGAAGGTAGGAGTTGTCCACCGTGATTCCAACTTGTTTCGCGATCGTCTCTGATCTCGCCGCGTATCATTTAATCAGAACAATTTTCCTTAGGCGGCTGGCGGACGAGGACGATGAACTGTCGGAGGTACAACCGGACGCGGTGCCACCGGAAGTCCGCGAGTGGCTGGCTTCGACCTTTACCAGACAACTCGCGACTACGAGGCGGAAGGCAGACGAGAAGCCAAAGTTCCGCTCTGTCGCGCACGCTATTAGGGCGGGAATCTTTGTCGATCGGATTTACAGGCGGGTCACCAACACCGCGCTCATGCAGTTTCCTCAGGAAGTGGTTAAAGTGCTTAAGGTATATCGTTCGATACCTATCGCGTCAGATTTAAGCGCTAGAATGATTGATAGGGAGCGAATATTTGCGAAAACCGATATCTTTTTACTAGGAAGGAATTTGAATTTATACTTGTAGATTAAAAATTTCACTTATAACTCACTTGTAAATCGAAACTTTTGAGTGAGATATTGATTTTTGAATGAAATTAAATTTTATATCTAATGTGTGAAGCGTTGAATTTTTTCAGTTTAAGAAATATTAACTCTTAGATTATAACTCTTATAACAGTTGCTATTGAATGTTTCAAATTGATGGGTTTTCATGAATGTATATCAAAAAATTATTTGATTTGAATTTGTATTGAATTGAATTTTGTTTTTAACGAAGACTTTAGACGATTGGTCCTTTGACGTATTTTCACTGAATGAAGCGGCAATGGGAGCACCTGTGAAATATCTCGGTTATGATCTATTGAATCGGTATGGAATGATCCACAAATTCAAAGTTCCCGCCACGGTATTGGAGTGCTTTTTGGGAAGAGTCGAGGAGGGATACTGCAGGCATAGAAATCCGTATCATAACAATCTTCATGCAGCTGATGTTGCACAGACTATGCATTATATTTTATGTCAAACAGGACTTATGGTAAGTAAGTTAATTGGATAAAAAAAATTCTTTAGTTTAACTCTTCTTTCTTCATTCCGATATCTGAATTCATTATCGAAATATAAAGACTTGATGTTTTCATGATGTTTAAAGGGATGCGAAAATTATAAATGGATTTGCGATCTACTGATCTATATTTTTTCTTGAAAATATGTATTACGTTTTTTCAGGAATCGTATTTATCATTTGTCTGGAATTTGAAATAAATTAATGACGAGAGATGCAAATTATTATCTTCAGACTCATAACAATTTGAAGTTTTTCTAATTTCAATAGAATTATTTAATCGAGTTTTAAGCAGTAAATTCAATATTGCTATCTTCTTTTCTATGATATTTACGTCGTTGAATTTGAGAATAATTGTGCTCTTCGTTCTCTGAATTATTTTATATTTGTTCATGTACGAAGATTAACTCGTATCTCGATATTTTTATAAAATTTTAATTCAATTATAAGAAACAAAATCGAGAACGTAATTTTTCTTGAATATCGTTTTGCTTTGGTTTGAAGAATCGTTCCTTAAATTTTTAAACATCTGTCTAATTCTTCATTAATTTTAACTTCATTAAAAATGATTATTTATCAAACTTCCATTACTTATGTAGTTCAAGCCTAAAAACCTTACCAATTCACGCTCGAACGTGAACAACTTCATCAAATAATTTTCATACCACGAAATTGGAACCAAACTATCGAACAGTTTAAAAGTAAGCTGGAACACTTGTGCCAATCAATCGAGTATTTGCGCTTAAAACGAACAAATCCCACGTGTCACAAGTCAGAAATGAATTTCGGTTCGCTCGATTCCCCTTTTCAATCCCTTCCGTTGGAAATTGTTCATTTACAGGGAATTATATATACGCGCAAACGTTTGCTTGTTTGCAGAATTGGCTGACCGACCTGGAGATTTTCGCCACGCTGGTTGCGGCGATTATTCACGACTACGAGCACACTGGGACCACAAACAATTTCCACGTAATGTCCGGCAGCGATACAGCCCTACTCTACAACGATCGGGCCGTTCTCGAAAATCACCACATCTCCGCGAGTTTCCGGTACGTAGGGAATAATGTTGTCACGCGTGTGTATTTCTACCTCCTCTTCATGATTGCCCGCCATTTTCGTTTCAATTTGCGAACCGTTATTCCCAGGAACGCAGAGTTTCTGGTCACTCGTAAATCTTGCTATTGAAATGGTAATTGATGGGAAACATGATGCGCGAAACGTTAACCCTTTGCGGTTTAAATTCCACTGTTTGTATCCACAATTTGGATACTTTGTTTTGATTGATTTACGTGACGTTTGTCGGTTTTGGTGTAATGTTATACGGTTTATCATTGATTATACATTTATATAATTATAAATATTAAATATATTTCATGTTAAATAGTAATATAAAAATTGATATAAAAATCAAAAGATTTTAAAAGTGCTACAAAAAAAATTCAAAAATGTATGATAAAATACACGTATTCTGATGAAGAGTTAATCTAAAACCTACAATCTAAGAAATCAAGATTTTGTTTTTCAGAATTATGAGAGAGGACGAGTGCAATATATTACAAAATCTATCGAGGGAGGAATTCCGTGAATTTCGTTCACTGGTGATCGATATGGTGCTCGCGACCGACATGAGCTTTCATTTCCAACAACTGAAGAACATGAAAAATATTCTTAGCTTAGCAGAGCCTAGCGTAGACAAAAGCAAGGCTGTCAGTCTGGTTCTTCATTGTTGCGACATCTCGCATCCGGCCAAAAGATGGGATCTTCATCATAGGTAGAATTTTTTTTCGATTTCTAAAGAATTAAACAACTGTTGCATTGAAAATTCCATTATTCAGATGACATTTTTATCGAAATAAATTCTTTAGCTCTATTGAAAATATTAATATCATCATATTAATGTGTCCATCCCGATTGAAATTAGAGATACAAGATATTCGAAGATTTGATTTTATTTTGATTGTTTTACAAAAAAATATCTTCTATTTTCTTTTATTCTACTTCCTTTTATTATTTCTTAAATATTTTATTTTCAAAATGAAAAATATTCTCTCTTATTCCATTTTTTTTTTTGGGGGGGACTATTCAATTTATTTCTAAAAATCATTTCCTATCTTGCAATCAAATCATTCTTATTTTTTTAAATGCAACGTTCTATTCAATCTCTTTTTTTTCATTTGTCCAAATCCATCCATCTAATTTTAATTCCTTTCTTATCAAAATCTCTTTAAACAATTCTATTAATGATTTCATTCTTAAACAAAATTCCATTTTTTCCCTCTCATTTAATTATTAAGCACGATTTCATAAAAAAATTTAAACCTGATCGATAGAAAGCGTAATGTTATTGTTCCTTTCTACTCAGATGGACAATGCAACTGTTGGAAGAATTTTTCCGCCAAGGGGATAAGGAAAAGGCACTTGGATTGCCGTTTTCTCCGCTGTGCGATCGTAACAATACCCTGGTGGCTGAATCGCAAATAGGATTCATCGAGTTTATCGTCGAGCCCAGCATGCAGGTATGCAGCGATATGTTGGAGACAGTTCTCACACCGTTGAACGTAAAGGAGAGCGTGGACGAATCGAATAACGGTGAGCGAGAAATTCGTGTCACACTTTAATACGTTTCACGTGCTACATCTTGCGATCTTATTCAAATGACGAACAATCCATAGGATCGGGTGGCGAAAGCAGAAGGTTTAAGATTGGGAAACCATGGATTCCATGTCTTGCGGAGAACAAGAGAATCTGGAAGGAGCAAGCCGTTCGAGGTATTTGGAATAAAATTCTTGTTCGATGCTTGAATTCGATATTGCGGTATTGAAAAAAAATATTTACGATATTTTGATGAAAGATGATCAAGTTTGATCTTCGTTTATGAATTTGAATTGGGATTAATAATTGTTATACGATAGTTTTTGTCAAATATTTTGTGAACTTGCTTTGAATTCCTCTGAATATGAAATTCTCCTCATGGAATATTTGAG
>NW_006264380.1:5154-20355 GCF_000469605.1 Apis dorsata | reverse complement strand
AAAAAAAAAAAAAAATTATGAAACAAAACTTTGTTTTGAACGAATAATATGTATAATAATAATAGTGACAATTTAAAATATTTTTCTATAGTTCATGATTTTAAATTCAAGATTTTCTTGTTTCTAATAATATTATTTGACAAAAATAACATATGAATATTAATTTATCACTATTATATTAAAAATTCAAAGAAGTGAACTATTTAAAAATTTACTTTATCATTACGTTTACTTTTTGTATGTACTATTTTTTTTTTTTGAACCTCTTAAATCAACAGTATAATTCTAATTTCGTTAATCAGACGCTGAAGCAAGGGCGCAGAAGGAACAAGAGCAAAAGGCGAGCAGTGACAACCGTGAGGATAGCGATACGGCACAGCCAGCATCTGAGGAATGAAAAATTCGGCGAGCCATTATATTTTTCAGAAACATATGTAATTTTAGGCTACGAAGAAGCTCGTGATCTTATACACCGAATGATATCCAGTGACACGTGTAAATGAATCGCGAGACGGATAAAATAGCGACCTCTATTGACGATCGGGTAAACGCGCGAAAATTCGAACGTATAATTAGGAAAAATATTCCCACGATTATTTATACCGTTTTGTTTATCACTATATTTCACGTTTTTATCGTTCGACCAAATTATCGATGTCCTTTCTCTATGTCGATTACCTTTCCAATTCTTGGAAACATCATCTTGATTTTTTCTCGCGACTCAACATAGCCTCTGCATGGTCATGTTCTATTCTCATATCTTCGTTGAGAAATATTCGCGATTTGTAAATATATGCTTCAAAATTTTTCTTATTCTACGCTATTATCGAGCAATCGATTGATAGATTACTTTTTTATTAAGCTTTGAATTAACGCCTTGATATTAATGATAAAATGTAGTGATACTAGATGGATTTTATTATTTAAATAATGAATGATATATAATTTTTTTCAAAGATAATTTTTTTGACAATTTTTTATTTCTTCAATTATTTGAATAGTATTTTTAAATTTTAATTTAAATATTATATTATATAATTATTAAACATTATACAAATTCATTGATGATTCGTATAACTTATTATAATTTTTATTATTTGATTTAAAATTTAATATTCTAAGAACACGATTCTAATAAATAATGAAATCTTGGAAAAATATGATAAAAGAAATATCGATTTTTTTTTTTTTGTAATGGTTCTGAATGAAAAGATCTTCTCATAAGATGGGATTATCTATTCTTCGTTTCTGTTCAATGAAGATAAAGATTAATGTTTAATTTTCAATTGAATGAAAAGTCAATGAAAAATTCATTTGACTAATATGGGTCATATAGTTGAATTATACATAATACAAAATGACATGACTCGTTATATTCTTCATACAATTTGCATACTATATAAGGATCGCGACTCGTGTGATCGCTGAGTCACATCAATTTTTAATAATCGATACTCGATTTTGATTGTCCCATCGAACATAACTCATGTAGTTATGTTTTGATTGAAGATAAAACGTAACGTACATTAGATGCTTTATATCAACATAATAAGATACTATTAAGATACTGAAGTCTTATCTTCTTTTTTTCTTGCAGATTCATTTCCTTTTCACATTTCATAGTCATATAAAAAAAGAGATAAAATATAATTCCACAAGATTTGAACTAAATAAATTAGAATAATATTTTTTACTACTTTATTCTTATCATTTTTTTTTATTACTTTTACTCTTATATTCAAATAAATCAAATTTTAATTATTTATTACTAAAGTAAATATACAGAACCATTACAAATCAAATAAAAAAAAATCAAATCAAATAAATGCGAATATATTAAATATATTGATTTAATGAAACCATATTTTGATAATTAATTATAAACGATATAAAAATAAAAACAATAAATTAATACAAAAAATGAAAATAGAAGCGATCAAAAAAAAAAAAAAGGATAATCATCAAGGCGTTACTCTCTCAGCTTCTTAATTTACGCGTAAACTATCTAAACTATCTAAAATGTAGAAATAATTGGTCGAGTTTCCATCATAAGCGTAGCCTAAAGTTACTAGCCGCGATAGGTGGCGAGAATCGAGCACACATTACGTATTATAGAAGAAAAATGCAAAATGAAATCGTAAACGTACTTAGTGCACAATTGTCCATACGCGATTAAGTGCTAGCGAATATGAAAGGACGCTAACATGTCAAAAGGATTTCCATAGCAATTCCATCACAGTTGGAAACGCTGTCTTTGTCCGTACCTGTTTTTTCTTACAATTAGTGTGTAACTACGAGCATACGTTTTTTCATAGGAACGAAGACTTTCATCTTTGAGAAAAGAGAGAGAGAGAAAAAAAAAATAAATAAAATAAAAATTGAATTAGATCGTATGAGCCACGCGAAATAACAATTATTCATCATTCTCATTTTCTTATAGAAATTCTCGAAATTTATAGTTTATTATATTTTTTTAAGAAAGATTCGATTCAATCTGTTCCTTATAAATAACTCTACGTTTATACAAAAAACGTTTATACAAACTTATCAATCTGATTTTTTTTTTATGGAAATTTTTAATTTCTTATATCTATTATATCTTTTTAAGAGAATAATCATAGATTCCGACTTATTTTAAACTTTTACTTATAAACAAGTAAGTTTATAATCGCTAATGTTTTGCACACAATATTAGGGTATTCGAGAAGTTATTTTAATTATTTGCAAAATAATTATCAAATAAAAATATAAATAAAATATTAATATATCGCTTGAAAGCCTTTTCTACAGCTAATTAATATAGCACATGTTTCATCATTTGATGAAATAAAATCTTAAAATAAGCAATATTTTCATGAATACCCTAATATTTGATCAAAATATTTTTCTCGAAGCTTTATCAAGAAAATTGATCGAATCATTAGCACGTAGTTTGCAGAATCGATAGACGCAGCTGGCCGTCGCACAAGTGTCGAATTCGAGGCGAGGCTTCCGCGAAAAGAGCGTAATGTTCTTCTCGTTGAAACATCGTGAAATTGAAAGTCTTCGCGCTATATCATTTTTAAATGCCCTCGCGCGATTCAGGTTTCCGCGAAACTTACACTTGCTTTCTCGAAACTTCGACCGACTGGCACGAAAAAAGTTGCTTCTTTTCCGAGAAAGTCCGATTTCTCTGGTTCGACTCGTGAGATTCGCTTCAAAGTATTCCCATAAGGGAAAATTTGAGATTCCTTACAAAATTATTTCGAATTTCGTTTCAAATTAAAAATAAATCGCTGCTTTTTTGATTCGATTTTTGAAAAAATATTTCTTTTTGTAGCTTTTTAAGATACATTTCCCGAAATTAAAGAAAAAATGAAATAGATATCAAATAGATATCAATTAGAATAGATTCAATTATTACGCTTAACGATAGAATGAAGATTTTTTTATCTTTGAAATTTTTTAAAATTCAGATGCTTTTGAGAAAATTAATATTTATTTTTATTAAAATTATTTGTTTGAAATAGTAACATATTTAATAATTTTTTATTATATCTTTTTTCATTTTTAAATACAACTCTCAACGTTCTACTGCAAATTAGATTTTGAGATTTTATTAAACAAATCTCGTTTCATAATTTAACTGCTTTAAGAAGCTTCTTTACATTTTATAATCTTCGCTTTGGTCTCTTTTGGTTTCATTTAATTACAAAGAAGTAGATTATTCACGAAAGATTTATTTGAAGAAAATGAATCTTAACAGAATTTCGGAAAATTATATTAATATCATTACAGCTATAAAATTATATTATAATCTCTTTTCATAACCGATAATTTTTAAGAAAATGTTACCAAAATTAAACGCGATTAAAAAATATTCTATCTGATGAATCAATATAAAAGCTACTTAAGATATTGTAGTAATAGAAGAACGAAATTCTATAGAGAATTTTCGTTACATGTATTATGGATTTTCGATAATCCTATATAATTTTGATTATATAAAACAATTTCAAAAAATATCATAAAAATTATCCACGTAAAAATAAAATCTGAATAAAAATACCATTTTCTGAAAATATTGAAATCTAATTTATTGAATAAATGGAATATTCGAAGAAAAGGAATAAAAATCGAATCAACGAAAAAAAAAGCAGACGAATATCGAATCGAGAAGAATCGGATTCTAGCTGTCTGAATTAGATCCACAGGGATATAACGTCGTTGTACATACTTTAGATGTGTATTCGTATACACAAGGTGCAGCTTTAATGTATGTAAATGTAATGTAAAAGAAATATCATTAGCGTTTATTTAACGTGTGTGCTACGTTTGTGTACATGTATATATATACGTATAAAAACAGTATAGGGACGGAATAGATGCGTACCTGTGCAATTCAGGCAAAGAAACATCGCGAGAAAATGAAAATAGCGAACGTATAGATATAATTTGAACGTTCGATCGAACATATCGAGGAATCGTTTTATCCTGTTAACTCCGACCGATTGAACAATGAGTCCAAAATGTTAATTCTACGGAAAATCGAGACTCGTTACGTTTGTCGAAAAGGATAAAAATGTAAAAGTGTCATAAATTTGGCGTGCTCGAAACGCTATCTTATTTGTAAGAAATATAAAGGATATATAGGATAAAATCTCTAGCTCGAAGGTTAAACATATCCGTCCTGTATTTATTTTATTTCTCTCCTTCGCGTACGTGTCGTGTTTTAATGATACATTATTCGATATGCTACTCGATATGGATGAGAAATTATATTTAAATTAGGTTTTGTCGTATTTTATTTAAACTAAAGACAAAACGAAGAATTTTAATTAATGATTATCATTCAATTATGATTCAATCATATTTATTTTAGCAATGATATGAGAAAATGTTATGATCGATTAAATTATTTTAATTTTTTATTTGAATCAATTTCAAATTTGTTTTTTTTTTACGATATTGGTAAAATTATTCTTATATAGAGTATAGATTCAATATTAAAATTTATAATATTAATATTAAATTTTTATTATATAGTATTAATATTAAATACTATATTATAAAAAAACATTTGTATGCGATACAAATATTATATACTAATCAAAATTTATATACATTATAATTAAAATTTCTGTTTGATAAATTGTTTCAATTTTTATATTTATTCAAACACAAAATATCAAATAAAATAAATAATTATTTGAATTGAAAACAATATCTATTCAAATAAAACGATATATATTTAAATAGTTATTGTTTATATATAAATTATAATATAAATAAATATCCTTTAAAACTTCGATTTAATTTCACGAAGTCTCCTTTTGAGATAAATTAAAAAAAAAAAAAAATATCAAAATCTCATCCATACGATTAAATCTATTTCTTATTAAAACAAACAAAAGATCAGTGTCACGATAATCGTGATCTATTCTAACGTTCCAAAAACACGACTCGTACGTTGTTTAAGTGCGAGTAAGTTAATTGTACATATGAAAAAAAAAAAAAAAAAAAGAAAGAAAGAAAATTGTGGGCGAGATCACTTGCCTGTTCGCAATCAGATGAGCATTCGCGCGTTTTCGTTAGGGCGATTTCTCAAGTAAGACTGTGCACAAAGTTCGAATTCGTTGCTGATCGTTTCGAAAGCCAAGCACGCTCGCGCGATTTCGATGTGTTGCACGCTCGTATTCGTCGTGACGTCAACGCGACCACGCACTTGCCATTTTTGCATTACGTGCCAAGCACGAATTTGTTTTCCTTCCTGCAGCGGACGAGGGGCCAAAACGCGTGATAGAATTTAAAGAAAAAGGAAAAATGATAAAAAAAAAAAAAAGACAAACACATTTGGAATCAAGCTTGTACAAAAAGAATACTTCAATAAGAAACGCGCGAGCGAAGATGCCATCTAGAATACGCGTCTACGAACTAGATGCTTTCGATTTTTGATATTTATATGTTAATATTAGGAAGAAATATGATCGAATTAAAAAATTAGATGCATAATTTGAGGTAGAGAATATTGGATGCAGAAATTATATTGAAGATTTTAGTTTTTCTTTCATTTGAAGAATGAAAAGAGTCATATATTATCATTTTAAATCTTTATTTTTAAATAGTAATGATATTTATGTACTTAAAATAATTTATTTGGCTTGCAGGGATAGAAGCCAAAACTTTTCTACATAATATGTAGAAAATAGTTAACATTTAATAGAAAAATAGAATAAGAAAAGAAAAAATTTAATTCCAATCGAATCAGTATTTCATTAATTATACTTTGAATATTGATAGCTTAAACTTTAATTAAGTTTAAGTTGAACTTAATTAATGAAAATTATACTATTTATATCATTTGTTAACGATTATATATAGATATTTTTACTTCTAATCATATTTTGACTACGAATTTTATTTTAATTTAATTTTTTTTTAAATAATAATTTCATTTAATTCATTACTTTCTTTTATTATTATTCCTTTACTCTATTTCGTAATTTACATTTCTCCTAATTCCTTACGATTCAACTTGATGATTGATTTTACCAACTTCAGGTTAACTTTTATTATACATGATCCATTTTATTTTATTTTCAGATGGAAACACCTATATACATACATTCAGATCATCAGTCATTAAATTATAGTTACGTATAGAGAATCATTCCATTTCATCCTTGAGCTATTAACATTGTGCACATTTCTGCATCCAACTTCTCAAATTGTCAACGATTCCTCATTGTCATTATTTCACGCGTCTTCGCTCGCGTTATTCATTCTCACTTTAATCGTATAGAACTCTTTTCGAACAATTACTGGCCTTTCCTAGTAGAACAAGTAAAAAGATACGTATCAAGACCGCTTTACCAATTAAACAGACAGAGAAGGATTATGTAATGCGCTCTTGATAAGTATAACCTATTGTAACGCTTCGCTCTAGGTGTACCTAGTGAATAAAAAAATGAAAAGAAGTATAAATAATAAAAAAGAAATATATTATATATTGTATCATGGAAAAGACCGTGGCTCGTGCATAGAAGGTCGCGAGAGAAGAATCGATATTTCACGACAGAGAGGCTTCGAACAATATTCGACCAATAATTGTAATTCGTAAGATAAGCTAATTCAAAGATAGACATACACATGTGAACACATACTCATATACGTACATATGGATGTGCGCATAAAAGAGCACTTCTCGAGCCACGAAGCGTACAAATGTTCGATTTCTGTTGATTTTCGTATGGAAATATAATACGATCATCGATGGTACGACAATATTCATCGATTGAATATTATCATGGGAAACGATGGGAATCGAACAAACATTATACGCTTTTTCTTTTATCCTCAATTTTTTCGTTCGTCGTTCCTTCGTTCCACGTTCGGTTTAATCGGCACAAATTAACCAGAACAGATGTGTACATAATCGATAAAAAGAACAACCACTCAGCACCGTGTCCGTTTGATGTGATGTAATTAAATAATAATGACGTATAAGAGAAACAAAGAAAAAATGATAAGGGAAAATCTATATTAATATAAATACAAAGTATAAAATATAAATACACCTCGTGTATAATTAGTACTGTATTCTGCATAAATTTACCGAGAAATAAAAAATACTCGATTACTTATTGTTGTACGTTATTTAACAAGATATCTCTTCCATAAAATAATTTTGTATATCAAATATATAGGGTATTACCTATAAAAAATATATATAACGATATATAAAAATTGGATGAAATGAAATTTGTTAAGATTTTTAATCATTAAGCAAAAAAGATTAATCAAATATCGAAGTTATCTGTAAAATTTTTGTATAAATTTTATAGAATAATAGCAAATAATAAGAAGAAAAGGATAGAAATAATTTAAAAATTATAAAATTTGCGCCATTTTTATAGATTAAAATTATATAGAAAAAAGAGTATGAGAATTAATCACTAGAACCATTTTTTATCAAAGATATTTTTTCAAAGATTAAATAGTTTAGAAATTAAATATTATTGTTATCTCTTAAATATTTTAAAAAATATATTTGTATAATTTTGAGATGCTGATAAATTTTTATTCTTCTTTGTTTTTGGCATTTAAGAGATGGCGCTGAAGATTGATTCTTACTTTATCTTTATCCTTTTTATAATGCTTTTTTTCCTTGTCTATGTAGTTTCATTTACGGCACTCCAGAGATGGCGTTAAAGATCGATTCTTATTCTATCTCTATCTTTTTTATACTGCTTTTTGTCCTTGTCTATATAGTTTCATTTGCGACACTCTAGAGATGGCGCTGATTTAATAATTTGTAAACTATCTTCATCCTTTTCTAACTATTTGCTCTCTTTGTTTATTTACTTGCTCTTAATGTAATCACCTACGAAATATGGATTAATTCAATATATTTTCATTATTTTTTTTCAAAATTATAATATATTTTAATATTTAATATAAAAAAAATATTATAATCTTGATTTTTAATGTATTTGACGATAATTTTTTAAAAATAATATAATATATTCTGACAAGTGACACAAATGTTTTGATGCGATAATAACAAGATTTATACAAACGAAAACGAGCAACAAGAAAAAAGAAGAGTCCAAAAAATTTTGAAACATTTCATCCAATAATATATAAAAACATAACTAATTACTATATTTATACATTGAACACGTTAATATATTGTAATTTAACAAAAAAAAAAACTTCCATTAATTTTATCAATTTTAATATTTGAATTAAATGTGATTTTTACACGATCAGTATCAAATCATGAGTCACAAAATTTTGTAAAACGATAAATCTGTATTCTATATCTCGATTATGTATACACAGTATGTATAATCGTAATATAAAAGTACCATGAATCGGTGTATTACTGTTTGTCACTAACAAACCCATTCTTCGTTAATCAACTCAACCTCTGTTATACCGACAATTCCAAGGAATTCAAGAAAGGTAAGTAAAACTGTATTGATCGCGGGATACGCATGCGTATGCACTAATAGGATCACATGGAGAGGCAATGCAAGTCGAATAAACCAGCCAGTGCAAGCAACTGTGCTCTATGTTCCGTATATACGTCTCTAAAGTTAAGTAGTCGCGGTTTAGAGAACTGTTCGTGATCAGACACGTGTTTTCGAGTGATCATAAGGAGAATCAGATTGGATCAGGAAATTTAATCCGCCCACTTCTTCAAACGGTACGTATTTTATTTATTAACATCTATTCATTTGAATACTTCTCATTTTAATACAAATGAAAAACATTCTTCGAAGATCGTGTATGAAATATCAAATACAAACTTAGAAATCTACGTTTCTTTTTTAAAATAATCCATGTAAAACTTGCAAAATTCTCGATTTCATTTTTTCATTCTGTGCACCGATCAACTTTTTGTTTTTTTCGTTTCTTATCCACAATTTGGATAATTCTTCATTGGAATTAAAAAAACAATCATGTTGTTTTTAAATAGATAATTTGTTGCGTATAGAATATTAATCAGTAATTTAAATAATATAAAGGATATAAAAAAGTATAGAACGAGAAGTATAGAAATGACGAAATTAGTGAACATATTTTTTAGAATTGTAAATTGAGCAATGGCCCGTATGGTGCGGAATAACACGATATAGATAAAGCTGCATTGCGGTGATGTTCCACTAGACTGTATTTCTCGATGTGCTTTTATGCATTCGTGAAATTGTACGATTGTTTGTCCTTGATAGAATTACGTTTCATGTAACAATATAAAGTGAATAGATTCGCGATTTGTTCATTCTTCAATAATATATGTAATAATTTTTGACCTATCATTCTATAAATATGATTATTCTTTTAATGTGATTTAAAATATTCAAAATCTTGATTTAATTTTAATTTTATTTCGTTATTTTATTTTAAATACATATTAAATATTTTTAATTTACATTTTAGGGATTGATTTAAAATAATTTTTATATATAAATAATTTTGTATAATTGAAGGTTTTATTTATATCATTTTATGATACTATCGTATAGATAAAACATTGCATAATATCGATTCGAGCATTCATTGGATTGCAACGTATGTTCTCTAATAGCCTTGGCATGCTTGTTGCTCGATATTACAACCACCGTTCGATTTCCACCTCCGCAATTCCTGGTATCAATTTAATTTCAAATTCTTGCGGCTTTATCGAATTTTCGATAGAAATATTGACACGATCGATGATCTACTTTCGGATCCTAAAAAAACCCTTCCCTCTATTTTCCCTCTCGTAATATCACGATTTTCAAACAAACTTCACTTGAGTGGTCCGTAAAAGATATAGCCGACGATAGTATAAAAAAAAAGGAACAATGTTTAAAAATTATATATATATATTATCCTCATTGAACTATTGATATAACAATGATATAAAAAAAAATTATTATATTACAAAATTATTCAAAATTTAAATGACGTATGTTAAAATATAAATATTTTAAATATATTTAAATTTTTGTAAAATTTTGTAATATTCAATTTAAATCGATTTCCTAAATTTTCATTTTTTGAATTTTTACATTTATTTTGAAGTTTCTTATATTTCTTATGTTATAAAGAACATATCCTTTTCTTTTATATCTACATTTCTATATATATTATTCTTTTCCAATATTAAGAAAAGAAATGAGAAGAAACGCATCAAAATATTATAAATTTGCAAAAGGACAAATTTTAGAAAAGAATTCTTTCACGAGAAATGTAAAAATCTAAATTATAATTTAAATAATACAAAAAAAAAACTCACGAAATATTTTTATTCTAAATTTAACAAATGAATCTGTAAATAAAGAAATCGAATTACACAATCTATTATTATGTTAGGTAATCTAATCAGTTTCCGCATGCGGTTTTGTTCGAAATGATTTATTTTAAAGGACATCGTGATTATTTAAAACCGGTAAAAATTTCATTCACGATTGTATTACGCTTAATGAATGCGTGATAAGAAGCTTAAGATAACAAACGATTGCACGGTTTGTAATTCCATAGGCGTAAATATTAAAGATTAAGTTATATCACGCATAAATGTTAAAGAGGAAAAAGTTTACTTTGAAACAAAGTTTAAGTTCATAATTATCACGCGTAACTTTTAATATCTCACCTATCTATAAGCAATTTCTTTTTTATTTAAAAACAATATATCGTTTTTAGCAGCGTTTAATCATCTAAAAATTATCATTAATTTTATAAGATGAAAATTGAAACCATATTATACGGACAAAAATAAAAAATTAAAAAATAATTTATATGATTTCATTTAAAAGAATTAGCAAATCAGTTAATATGGTTTCGTGTTTTTTGTTTTTAAAATCGCTGCTTTTTATAAAATTAATATTGATAACTTTTGTTTAGACGAAAATGTGATTATAATATATAACTATTTATCTTCACCGCATTATTTTAATTAGAACGATCTATACATAGAATATTTTTAACTATATGTACATCATAGATCGATATCGTTAATTTTAAAATCATTCATATATTCCAGATGAAACATTATAAGTAACTGAATATATGAGATTACTTTGAAACAAATAATTTATATGTGAACACGATTTCTTAATTAAATATTGCAATGATATCTTAATCTACAATTATTTGAATCAACATTGATTTTTGTAAGTTCGATTTAGAGAATTATTTTAAAAACGTATTTTTTATTAATATTTTCAAAAAGAAATTATATCTATATATAAATCGTTATTTTTATAATGCGTATTAAAAGTGAGATACTTACTATCAACTAGGAGTCGAATTATATTAATATCAGAATAAAACACAATTTTACTTAACACAAATTTGAAAAACAACACGTTACTTACTAACGATGAATAGAAGAAACGAACAAATATTTTCATTATTTATAGGCTATTATTGGCAGTTATTTATTCCACATTCTACGTATATACATATTATAATAAATTGGAATTCCGCGTTTGACAGTAATTTATTATATGAAATTCAAATATATATTTCAAAATTATATATATATTTATATATATATTCGGGGAAATTCAACTTCGGTTATCCCTTTACACGTGTAATATTATAAAATAATTAATAACACAATATATACTTATTAATAATTTATCTTCTAATATATTTTTTAAATTTATATTTTTTTATTCCATATTTGACAGTAATTTATTATATGAGTTTCAAATACATTTATCATAAATTTAATTTAACATAAAATATGTATTAAAAAATTTTATTATTACTTTTTTTTCTACGTAAAAGTAGATAAACTTGTTTATTATTTTCACACTAATTGATAAAATATTGTTTACTATGTAAATATATTAATATATTTCTGTATTGTTTGTATACAAATAATGTTATTATTTATTTTAAATTTATGTTAAAGGAAAATATTAATATATAAATAATGTTAATATATTATTTATTAATATTTTCATATTACAATATATTTTTTTCGAAATATCAATACAAAGCGCATTTTTTATGAAATACATTTCAATTATGAAATGAAAATATTATGTAATGATGGATCTTGATGTTTAATTGAAATATGTATATCTATTGTACACATGTTGCGTCGATTAACGATATTCAAGAAATGAATTGTTTTCAATCATTAATATCGAAATATGTGTAAACAATAAATAATTATTACACTATATTTATAAGAGAAAAAAAAATAAGTTTTAAAAATTTTGATTTTAATATCAAAATAAATTTAAGAATTATTAATATTCTTCAAATTCTTTTTTCTTTATTTTTTTATTTTTAAAAAATAATTTTATATTTTGTTCATTCTTACCTTTTTTCTATCATGAAATTTATAATATTTATTTGAAAATCTCCAATATGTACAATAGTATCTTCAATTATATACATATAACCATGCAACATATTAATTTTAATTCACCCCAAAAATTTCATTTTCATACAAAAATCATCTTCCTATTTTGACAGACTTTCCCTGCGGACATTTATCGTTTTGCGTACAATGCCTCGATATTAATCCATCATATATAGTCACACATACACTCGTTGACCTACATTTCCGATGCACCTTTTATTACTTGTCCACAATTATCTTCTATTGCAACCAAACAATGCTCATTAGGCAACAAAAGATAGATAATATAATGTATATTTAAATAATTGGAATAACACATTCATTATTAAGGCTGCAACGAATATACATCTTATTGATGTTATGACAAATTTATTTGTGCAATAAAATAACTGTGTAACTACAATATAATGATTTGAAAAATTGATATTGAATAAACTTTATTGAATTTTTTTAATGTTTAAATTTCCCAAAGTGTGTAAATTTGAATGAAATTTACTAAATGAATTTAAAAAGAAATTTTCATATCATTATATTGAATATTTATATTCGCTATAAGTTTATTAATATATATAATGATTTTTATCATTTATCATGTTGTTAATTTCTTTTTTTTGTATTTTATTCATAATTAATATATGTTTTATCATTCTGATAAAACAGATTTTTGTATATTATTGTATATTTTTGTACACTCAAAATTTAATATATAAATCGTGAATAAACATAATCTAGTTAGTAGAAGAGATGAAGAATTTTTATAAAATTAAAATTAATAATTATCAAATTGTTATGTATCTTTGGTGCAGAAGATGGTGGATGTAACGACAGCTCCATCCACCGGTGGAGTATCCCTAATTGGACGCACCAGAGGTGCACTCAGATCCGTCAAGTCTGCGTTAGGAGGAAGTGGAGAATATCTTCAGGGTTTGGGTAGCAGAATAGGATCTGTTCTGAGTAGCAGTTTAGAAGAAAGTGAATTGACCACGACCCCGTCGACACCACCCTCTTCGCCACAAGCACCACCTCAGACTACTAAACCGGAAGAAGAACAATTGGCTAGAAGGAAATTAAGGCTTCCGAAGTAAGTTTCTATCTACGATTCCAAAGATATAATCCCAAAGTGTTAGAAGTAAAATAAATAATTAGATATTGTCCAAATCGACTAAGATTAACATCGAACATATCCCTTAAAATTCTATTCTCTTTTGTTTAAGACATTTTTTCGATAAAACTTTGTTTCCAATATTTTTCATTTTTTAATATAAAATAGAGTATGCTATTTCATTTTAATGAATCTGTGGGTAGACATTTTCAACTTTTTATCGAGAACACCCACATCAATAGGAAAGTTGCTCTTGCGTGGGTAGTGCTAAATGAAATTGAAAATTGCATTTTGATTGAGTATTCTTCTAAATGTTATTATCTATACATATTTATGACGGCTCAAGGAAAAAATATAATTTCGCGCAAACTTTAATTATATGGGAGACTAAGAATAAAACATAAATTTATATCTAACTTATTATTATTCATTAAACCCAAAAAATTTAGCATTAATATTTGAAATAATTTATGAGAAAATTTATAATTTTACTGTTCGAATAATAATACAGGATATTTCCTAGTTTTCCATAATCTATAATATGAAAAATAATGGGTTGAATATTTACCTATAACGTTGAATCGAAATATTTATACGTAATATTTTATATAATATTTTTTCCGCATTTTCATTCGTAGATTACTTTCCGCTTCGTGATTTGATCTCAATAGGAAATATCCAATATAAATATGAAACTTACTTCCGTAATATTCTTAAATTATTTTCAATATTCTCAAAGATATTTTCTAAAAGTTTATCTCCACGTTATGTGCGTTAGATTTGGAGCAGGTTTATCGTACGAAGATTACGAAGCGATAGCAAGGCATAAACTAGAGCGCCAAGGTAGCACCAATACCTCAAGGTGCATGAGAAAATATCCTCCGGGTATGACCTACGAGGAAATAGCTTCGTCGAGATCGGCTGGAATTAAAAGACAAGAAAGTAAAATTGAGGAAGATGACAGCCCCGACAGGGACAGTCAAGAAAGCATAGAACCTCTTCAGGAAAAAGATCTTAAGGCCACAGGACCTGATCCTTTTGATAAATTGAATTACAGAACAGGTGAGCAACCATGAATTTCAATTATTTTTATTGAATATTACGAAAAAAAATGAAATGTTCATTCATGAATAATAATTTTTATAAATACTGATTTATATTAAATTAATGTTAAAATTAAAATCAATATTGAAATTATTTTCTTCTAAGAATATCTATAATTTTTTATATCTTTTTAATGTCCAAAGTG
>NW_006264380.1:0-4826 GCF_000469605.1 Apis dorsata | reverse complement strand
CTTTAATATCAACGTAACATTAAAATTTTTTGGTGTTTGTATTTCTATTGTTTTTAATATTTAGATATTTTTATGAATATATATGATAAAATCGATTATTTTAAAATCTTTTTCTTTTAAAAATGCATTTCTGATTCCTTCTTAGCCTCTAAATTCGACTTTTGCATTTTGGCCTTTATAATCCCACAATTTGATATGAAACAGAATCTCTTTCCATAAATTTATTTGCTTTAATCATTATTTCTTCTTAGCATGAAATTATTATAAATTTATTATTTTTTTATGAGTATGTTCTTACATAATATATTTTTGTTTTTCTTTGTCATGAAGCAAGGGCCCCGACCCGCTATCAGACGGTCGTTTTTCGTTTAGGTAAATGAACGTTGATGTGAATATATGTGAATCACCCATCACAGGTCTTATTCCGTTTCACATAAATTTTTCCTTTCATTTCGTTGTTTGTACTGTATCGACAACGAAAGTTTCATTGAAAATTCCATATCTCTATATCTAACTGTTTCGTTCTGTGATATGAGCAAGGGAATAAAATATATATGTCAAAAATGAAGAAACGGAATACAAAAGAAAATGAAATATGTATGTAGGAAGTGGAATTGTCACTGCTGGAACTTCTTTGTCGATATAAAGACAATAATGTAAATAGATCCTTGGTTCCTGAAGTTTGTATTTCTTGATGGAAAATGTATCTTGATACGCTTTTATATTTAATTTAATATCTGCGTATTTGATGTCATGTAATATGAAAACTTAGTTAAATCCTTTAAAAGTACTTTCTAACTAATAAGCTAGAAAAATATCACAATGTAGATAATATATAATATTACAATATAAATAAAATTAGTTTTCATATTGTCGAATGAAAACTGAGGATAATTTTTCTTCAAGAAAATCTATACAGTATATATCTATACAGTATAGTATCTTTTATATGATTTCTTCAGTATAGTATTTTATATGATTACTTCAAAATAAATTGATTATTAGAAAAAGAAATTCTTCTTAATTCACATTTTTCTTACAAGATTAAAATAATAATAATGATACGAAATATTTAGTCTTAATTGTCAACATATTTTATAAGACACGTATTTTTTTATACAATTAAAATATCTTTTATCCACCTTCTCTTCCTCTCATTTCAAAATTAATTTTCCTTTCATTTTTGAAGATATCATGTGTTAGTTATCCTTCTTAAATGAAATTGAGCTTGTTCAATTTAGTCTTAAGTCCTTATAGAACACATACACTTATTTACAATTTTTAGCTCACTGTATCACTTCTATATTTGTGTGACTCGTGTTTTCAAGCATTAGATTAGACATGTGTATACTCGAAGGTGTTGAAGCAATACAATAACGTTGCACACGCACCAATCTCAAGTATTAATTAGGGGAACTGTAGATATGTTTCTCAATCAAATTAGACGAATGTTTCCTGTAGAATGTTATTTCAGAAATGCCTAGCAGTGATTCGACGAGTGATCAGGATGGATATGGGCCCAGCACAAGTTTAGATTCGAACATGGATGGTCGTAAATTATGGCACAGATCAGGTAAAATTAATTGATATACATTCTCATTTATAATGATTACTTACAAAGAATAAAATAATAATATTGATATATATATTGAATGCACATTATAATTAGTTGTAAGCATTCTTTTTATAATTCAGATTCATCAGGATCCGTTCAATCATGGGCTTCCAGTTTATCAGCAGATAGTCAATCCGAAGAGGCTGCTGCAGATTTTATGAAGTCCTTTGTACCTCTTTTATTCGATGCTCCGAATACTATTGATCAGGAACAGAAAGCAAACTTCGGTCAAATGGTTCTTGTATGTGTTAAAATTGGTTGTTACATTCTTTGAATGCAAATGATTTGAATTTTTTAAGTTATTATTTAATTAATTAGATGATTAATTAAAGACTTAAACTTTTTATTTGTTTCTTCTTTTAAGTAAAGAAGGTATAGTTTTTGAAAGTAAAAATTATTCTTGTTAACGTTTTTCATTTCATCGATACATTGAAATTTTTGTATTACTAAATTATTCATGTGAATTCAATTTATTCGTGCCATTTTATTAAATAAATTTTTCCATTTCTTTTCTATCTCTATTTTGTTCATAATAAACTTTAACATCCAAATTATATTATTTATTAAATTCCATATGCAGTCATTTTAAAAAAAGAAAGATAATTTTCGATTTTTCGCAGACAGAATCCGGTAGAATATGGTTTTCCAGAGTGGTGAATACAAGGAGAGCACGCCCTTGCGTAACAGAAGCATCCTTCTATTCTTTAGCGCAACATTTTGCAGTCGCGCTTTTCGAATGTCACGAAGCAGATGATTTTGCTCCTGCCAAAAGTCTCATGAACATGTGTTTCACTTTTTATCACGAAGGTAATGAATTTATCTTTCACGTAATTTTATGTTTATATACGTGCATATAGATTTTTTTATTTTTTTAAATTTTTTATATTATAAAAATATTATTAAAATAATTATTAACGTAATTAATTACGTAATTATATAATAACGAAATTTTTCTTTCATTCGTAACTGCATTTATTGGATTCATTTAGTCGAAGTACCAGGATTAGAGCCATATAGAGAATATTTATACACACATTTACGAATACAACCGATATGGACATCAATGAGATTTTGGACAGCAGCTTTCTTTGATGCGGTACAATGCGAAAGAGCTTCAAGGCCAGTTCCTCCGAGGCCTAAATCTTTGGATCAAGAGGCTAGTGCTGCTGAAGATCGAAGGTTTCAAGCCAATATCGTTTTTGGACAATTAGGGTAATGAAATGTAACAGAACAATCAACAAATTCTTAATTTGGATTATTTAATATCAGAAATGCTTACAATTTTTAGGACTTTCACATGTAACATGCACGCGTTTGGCCTATCACGTACTCTATGCCTAGAATTTCTTAGGAAACAATGTGTAATAGCAAATCTAACGAAAGGTAAAATAATTTTTGAAAAAATAATGTAAGAAAGTCCTTTGTGAATTTCTTTAAATTCTAATTTTTCAAAAACATATAATATCTATAATAATAACGTAAGAAATGTTTCTTTTTTTTAATTATTCTTTTATTTTTCAAATTTTGTTTTTAAAATTAATATTTTTGTCATCGAAATTATCACAATATTTCCTATTTACACAATTTTACGTTTATTAATAGCGCTCTCTTCAGGAATTATTTTGACGGCAAAATAAATAAATTTAAATTTTAAAAAACGAAATGATTTGAATTTCAAACATATTTATCGTTGTTACGATGATATTAAAGAATTTATGGCATAAATTTTTTTTTTTAATGTTTTAGATCAAGAAAAAATGTTACGTGATAACATAGAGAGAATGTATGACGAAACAGAACCTTGGCGGTAGTTTCGTTTACCATAAATTCAACGATTCATGGAAACACTTTGTTAAAAAGGTATAAATTTACCGAATTAAAATTCACAAAATTGTTGCGAATTTGTCAATTAAAATATCAAGTGGAAGTATGAAGAAAGAAAGAGTCAATTTTATTAAGCAACTAATATTGAAATAAACATGGTTGTGACTCCATTTGGTGCAATTAACTTAAACGATATAAATTAAAGAATAATGAATTTAAAACGAAAACCGTTCCTATCTTTGACTAAACACAATTATGCAAATCGAATTCTATGAAAATGAAAATCACTATCAAATTATATCAATGATATATGATGTATTTCTTGTAATTAAAGTAATTAATTAAAATTCTATTCGTAATTGTATTTATCGAAATTAAATTTACGAATTTCTCAATTTAATTCGGATAATTCGGAGATTTTTCTAAAATTTCTATTCTAAAAATTTGATTCTAAAAATTCGAGAACTATATTATCAATTTCTACATTAACATTATCGAAACTAACATTACCGAAATGAAAAAAATTGTTGAATCTATTTAGTTTATTTGCGAAAATGTCGAATTCGAATTTAAATTATAAGGATAAACGGACAATAAATTGTGTAAAACAAATTCGTGTGATATTGGCAATCGGTTTTCAGTGATAATTGAAGCCAATATTTAATATATATTTCTATACAAAATGAAAATAAATTTTCTGACCGTTAAAAATGAATGTTAAGCGCGTGGTATTAAAGAAGAGAATTTTCCTTTACAGTTTCATATGAACGTAATATTTTTTTTTTGTTTCTTTTGTAAATTCAAATAATGTTTCTATCGGTTATAATACAATGCCTGACAATAGTTTGCACAGTATCTATGGATCACACTTTAGAATAATCGTTATAATATTGAGTTTTGATGAAAAATTTATATCTTTTTTGTAATTCATTAATTCTGTGTAGAATATTAAACTTACGATTAAAAATAAAATAAGTTAAAATATTAAATTATTTTCTGCGTAAAGTTATTTGCAAATTAAAACTATTTCACAGAAATGCAGATGATATCCTATAATTTTATAAATAAGATAACTGAAATTTTGCTTATTGATGTAAATGTCTTTATACTTAAAAGACAAAACATTCAATATAAGTATCGCTCGTTGATTATTTTATATATTTGCCCGCATTTGCAGCAAAGTTGTAAATATGAAAGAACAATCACTAATAAAATAAAAAAACAAAATTTGTTAAAATAAATTATTATTACGTAAAAAATCAAAAATTGGAATCGCGAACGCAGCCAATTAGCTCATATTATTTACTATAAAATTTATATTTGCATCGAGGATACAAAAATAAATTATGTAGTAAATAATAATGATTTCCAGGTCTCACCAACTTGG
>NW_006264379.1:2626-5000 GCF_000469605.1 Apis dorsata | reverse complement strand
TTTTTATTATTTCAAATAGATATTATATAAATTTAAAGACTAAAACACAATGTAGTGAAGATGGAAATGAGATACATAATGTTAGAAGAAAATTTTATCTTCCAAGTTCACCAGCTGGAAAAGGAGCTAAATGGGAATGGGCTGGTGATACAGATGATTGGCATACATATGATATGGAAGTACAATGTTTCATAGAAGAAGCATGGGCAAGAGTAAATAAAGATATTAATTGTTGATAAATATTAATTATAAATTAATTAATTATAATTATTATTTATAATTAATTATAATTATAAGAATTATATTAATATTCTTTTTTTAGGGTGATAAAACCATTGATGTTTCTAAAACTTATTTAGGTTTTCCTTATATTATAAATTTTTGTAATTTAACTCAAGTCCGTTGTTGTACTGGATATGTAAGGCCAATACGTCGTATTCAGCAAGCACCTTATCCTTTAGTCAAAGTTGCTTTAGAAGAATTACAAATTATTTCTGAAAAAAAAACATCTATAACTGTTAAAAATTTAAATACAAAAATTACACATAAAAAATCATCTACTGGAAATACAAAGAAAAATAATAAGAAGGTTGGAAAAATAATTCTTATTAGTATGAATTTTTTTTATAATATTAATATAAATTAATATAAATTATAAATAATCAGGGCAAAAATGGAGACACTGGTGCATCAAATATAGCTCGTGTTATTTTGAGTAATTTTAATATATTTAGTAATAAACATGGTGTAGAAAATAATCCAATTACAAATATTGAATCTGGACAAAAAAGAAAAACTTGGGATAATGCATTGGATGCAGATTCTAGTAGTACAAAAAGTGGACGAAGACCAAGTGTTGATACAGTTTCTACATATCTTAGTCATGAAAATCCAATAGATTTACTGGATAGTAGTGTAGGAAGTGATGATGCTTTTAAAGATGCTGTTTTGGGTAATTTATTATTTTTTCTTTAAATTATTTTTATGATTTTATAAAAGAATTTATTATTTTGTTTAGGTGTTGATGCTGAATCTGATGTTATTTCTCAATATGTAAAAGTAGTAGAAAGTGATAATTGCGATTCTTGTCCTGTATGTCTTGGTATGCCAGAACCATTAACTGTAGAGTTGACTCGCTGTAAACATAGATTACATTTAACTTGTTTGAATGCAATGCTTAGTTGTCAGCAACCTCCTATGTATATACAATGTCCTGTTTGTCGTTTAATTTATGGGGAGAAAAGAGGGAATCAACCTCCTGGAACTATGAATTGGACAAGAATACCTCGAGCACTGCCTGGTTTTCCAAATACAAATACAATTCAAATAACTTATGAGTAAGTAGATTAAAAAACATAGGTTATAGTTTTTTATTAAATTATTTTTTAATACTATTTAAGAATTTTCTGCAATATTAATCTTAGTTTAAATATTACTCACTTTGAATATTAATTTATGTAAAAATATTTTCATTAATATTTACTGAAAAACTTTAAACTAACCTCTAAATATATAAATAAAATGCTTAATTTTAGCATTCCATCAGGAATTCAAGGAAGAGAACATCCTAATCCAGGACAAGCTTATTATGCTGTAGGTTTTCCACGAATATGTTATCTTCCAGATAATAATTTAGGTCGTAGAGTTTTAAGATTACTACAAATTGCATTTGAACGAAAATTAATATTTACAATTGGACGATCGGTAACTACTGGAAGAGAAGATGTAGTAACATGGAATGAAATTCATCACAAGACTGAATTGGGTCCATCAACAACTGGTCATGGTTATCCTGATACAAGTTATTTAGAAAGAACATTAGCTGAATTGGCAGCTCAAGGTGTAATAGATAGACAATCATCTTCTACCTTATATCAGGAATTGCAATGAAGTATTTTCCATTTAATGTATTATGTGCAAAATAACTTTACAATTAATATTTTAAACTTTATAGCCATATAATTTTGCACAATCATAGTATGTATATTTATTTTAATTTTCTTATTAATCTTTAATATAATCAAGTGATACAAAATAATTATATTGAAATGTAAATGTTTTGATTTGTTCAAAGTCAATATTATTTTCTTATGGGTAAAATGATTATGCATATAATTGTTATGTAAATTTGTATGTAAAAGTAATATACTTGTTAGTGATTAATATATCATTGATATCTATTTTAATATAATAGAAAAGTTAACATAAAAAGAATACAAATTAAAAAAAAAAATAAAAACTTTATTGAAATAAATTAATAAATGAAATCACATGAATATAAAGTAAATATATATAGAATATAAACTAAAAAATATTTATAATTCCTAATTTAATTCTTAATTTTTCATTTTAAAGTATCTTATATTTTATCTAT
>NW_006264379.1:0-2333 GCF_000469605.1 Apis dorsata | reverse complement strand
TATATATATATATATATATATATATATATATCCAAATACATATTTTTGAAGTTTATACATTTTAATTAAAAATAATATATAATCTTTTCTTTAACATTAGTATTAATATAACTGTTATTATATAAAAAGATCACGTAATTCATTAATATGATAATATATAAAGTCTTGATAAAACATTGCATATGGATGATAAATACATGATATTAAAGATCATTTCAAATAATGCTATTGAGAATAAAAGAATTAAAATTTTATACAAATTTTATACAATTTCATGCAATTAAGTCAAAAAAAACTTGAAAATTTTTCTTTTCATATTTAGAATAGAAAATAACAATTAATTTTATATATAGAATATTATTGAAAATGAATATTGAGATTATAAATGATTATAAATAATTATAAAAAAAATATAAAAATCATCTTAAAGAGTTAATCTATTTTATATATCTTAATAAAATATAATCCGTCCTGTGATGAGATTTAAAATCATCATTTTATTGAAAAAATACAAATGTATTTTTTGTTATGCAACATGAAAAATATTGCAATGGTACAATATGTATTATAGGATAAATTTTGTTTATTGTGTTTTAAGATATTGATATTTTATTATTGATATTTTTGAATTCTATTTATTATTAAATTATAATGGAACAAATATATAACAGCCATTTGTAATATATATAAATATTTTCAATTATATTCAACAAAATTGTAGATATTTAATACTCAAAATATCAAAATCTTGGTATTTACGTGCAACATATTTCTAATATTATAATTTAATTTTTAGATATTTGCAATTTTAAATTTTAATATATTTTTATTATTCAAAATTTATAATATTCAATATCATAATGATATAAATATAAATGAAAAATATAATTTTATAAAAAAATTATTTCATTTCTTGAATTATTAATACAGAAAAATATTTTTTCAAAATCTTAAAATTATTATAAAATGAATTATTTGTTAAAATGTTGAAATTTATAAAAAAAATATATATAAATAAGACAAAATTTAAAAATTTCTAATATTAATTATATTTTTTTATTTGTTAATTTTTTTTATTATTGTTTAATGATTGAAAAAATTAATTATATCTGTATATTTGTTTTTTTCTATTATATTATATCATATTATATTATATAATATATTATAGAAAATAATTTCTATAAAAATTAAATATATGAATTAAAAAATTATATTTTATGTTTTAAAATACATGTCTCAACTAAATTATATAAAATTATATATTCACAACAAATATTGTTGCATTAATCTAGCATATATATTCACTAACATATATATAATTAAATTTGCTTACGAATTTAACTTAAGATTATTATAAGAGTAAGTAAGGAAATTACGCACGCTCACTCAAGAAAACTGATCGTTTTATATTTTTTGGATTGGTATACGATAGGTGGCGCGACTTTCAATCCAATAAAATGGCCGAAAATTGATTTTTCTTCGGGGACGTGAGTTCTATGAAATTTTTTACATTTAACTAAGTATGTATAAAAAACATATATGCTGAGAAACAACAATGTATTGAAAAAAAGAAAAATAATATTGTTACGAATTGTGATTGATTGAATATACTTATTACGATCGAATTATAAAGCGTGAAAGATTTGTATATGTTATACTACCTGGCGCAAAGACGTCCGGTAGATTTCTAATGTTTTTTTGAAATAAGAATTCGCGCCTAAATGAGTGCTAAAGGCCAGCACAATTGCGTTTTGTGTGACTCAAAATTAGAATCCAAGGAAGCTTTGCAGGCACATTTTAGGTACCAAAAGAAACTATTCCTTTTGATATGTTTATAACCATACAAGCAATCTTATAAAACAACATTATTTTTATACTTACAACCTATTTTTTCATCCTATTCCAATACATATTCTGAATTAAAAATTTTTTAATAAGCAAAAATATTTTTAAATAGTTATTAATGATAATTTTCAATTATATTATTAGCGCGATAGATTATTTTGCGCTATTTTTCCGACTGCTTGGATTTTTTTTTTGCTCTTGAGATAGAATTATTTCTATTATAATAATAATAAATAAATAATAATAATCAATAATATTAAAAAGATTTTAATATATTTTTAAATTATTATTAATTTTATTAAATAGATACAATTTTTTAATATATTTTTTATATACTTGATAAATATTAAAAAATAATTTTATATTGTTTATTCGAAATTTATTATAATTATTAATTAATATTAATTAATATGAAATATTTTATTATTTAAAAATATATTTAATTTTGTTGTAATTCTATATAGAATATTTAAAATTTAAAAGTAAAC
>NW_006264378.1:91751-105380 GCF_000469605.1 Apis dorsata | reverse complement strand
CAGTTGTTTCTTCAGTTGTGGTAGGAATTATAGTTGTTGTAGTGGTTGGCGGAGTTGGACTTTTTGTTGTAGTTTCTGGCATAGGTGTTGTGGTAGTAATTGTTGTTGTAGTTGTTTCTGGAGATGTTGTTGTTGTTAGAGTCGTTTCCTCAATTGTTGTAGGAGCTATAGTAATTGTAGTGGTTGGCGGAGTTGTAGTTTCCGTTGTTGTTTCTGGCGTAGATGTTGTAGTAATTGTTGTTGTTGTAGTTGTTGTTTCTGGCGACGTTGTTGTAGTTAGAGTTGTTTCTTCAGTTGTAGTAGGAACTACAGTAGTTGTAGTGGTTGGTGGAGTTGGACTTTTCGTTGTAGTTTCTGGCACAGATGTTGTGGTGATTGTTGTTTCTAATGGTGTTGTTGTTTTTACAGTCGTTTCTTCAGTTGTAGTAGGAGCCACCGTAGTTGTAATTATTTTTATTGTTTCTGTTGTAGTTTCTGGCGTTGTGATAGTTGTGGTTTCCGTTGTTGTTGTTTCTGGTGATGTTGTTGTTGTTATAGTTGTTTCTTTTATTGTAGTAAGTTCAGTGGTAGTTGTAGTATATACCGTTCTCGTTGTGGTTTCGACTGTAGTTTCTATCTCAGTCCAAAATGGTATTGGTATTTTTATATGCATTCTTTCTGGTGTACGGAATCTATATGTTTCTATAGTTGTTGTAGGTGTTGCAATATCTATTTGTTCATCTTGCCAACTTAATGTTGTCTGTAATATATCTATTTCATTTTGATGTTCAGTATTATATGTTAATTGTGATTCAATATATGGTTCTGTTACTAATTTTATCACTTCTTGATACGCAGTAAGTTCTTTCTTAAAATAATCTGGTGTTATTTCATCTATATCTCTTTTGATTCTAGTATTTTTTTTTCTCCTTTTTTTAACGAAACCAGTTGTTTTTTTTGGAATTAAACTTAATTTCAATATGTGATGCAGAGCTAATGTCTGACTTGTGAATGAGGACGTAGTTTCATTGGCATTTTGTATCTGTGATGCTTCTACCAACTTTGGCAATAAAAATGTTTTATTCCATTGATTTTCTAATTTAACTTTTTTATCAATTGAAAAACTTTGATTCATCTTTTTTCTCTTGGTACGAAAGGATATGTTTTCTGATTTAGTTGATCTTTTTAATTTCTCATGAGCGTGCCTTAAATGCGATTCATAATTAACTGTAATTGATTTCAGATTTCTGACTAATCGATGATGCGGCTTGCTATAAGTACTTATAGATGAAAAATCGGCGCAAAAGCGTGGATGAATATAATCTGTGAAAGGATAAGGATAACTGACTTCATGATTTCTCATAGGAACAGACTTCGATTTGTACCGTGCCTCTTCTATATTTACTAAACCTAAATTTTTTTTAGACGTCCGATTGAAATTTTCTTCCACTATATTACTGTTATTCTTTAATATTGTTTTTTTCCGCCATTGTTTAAGGATCGCCGACAAATCAGTGCATTCGGCTTCATATATATCTCCTTGCTTATTATTTGTTAAAATAATTTCTTGCAATACTTTCACTGTTTCCGTAGTATAAAAATTAACATTCTATAATACACAACATTACTTAATGATAGTAACAATTCAGTCATGATTAACATTAATCGCAATTGCCAATTGGTTATGATCTTTGACATTAATAGTTGTCGACGTTACCAAAAATGGTTTACTATTAAATATTTATGGCAATGCTTTTTTGGGTTTTTCGACACAGAAGTGTACTTACAGAAATATTATCCATTTTAGTGCTATTGTTATAATAAATAGAGTGATTATCAATTTTGTCGACAGTTGCACAAGCGTTATCTGCTGCTATTACCATATATATCGCAATCAATTTACAAGTCACAATAAGGAATATATTTTGCATAGCGTCATATCACGCACATTCATTGATTATCTCGCACTTTTTTAACACATCCTTATCAATTCTATAGCGAATCATCGTCGCATCAAAACGAACTTATCTCGTCACGCAAACGTATCTTTACGTTTTAGTGCAAGTCGAACGCATATTCCATCGATTTGCATTTTCGATTTACGAATTAATTCATTTCATTGAATATATCGATGTACTTTTAAATACAATTTCATGTGGTTCAAATATATCAATTATATTGAGATAAAAGTCTGCTTTATTATGAATATGAAGTTATATGAAGTTTTTGAAGAAGAAAATAATTTTAATTTGTTTTTATGTAATGATGAGTTTTACATAGCATAAAGTAAATGAAATAGCTGGTATAAAGCATGAAAATTTTTAATCAAATAAAATACATAATTTTCAAAGAAAATTTTTCAAATAATTAAATAAACGAAAATAAATAAAAAATTTATACATTATATGATAATTATATAATATTATTTTATTATATTACATTATATAACTATTTAAAATGAAATTATTATTTGCATGTTTACATGTATTTATATTATGTACAAAATTAATATAAATAATAATTTCATTCTAATAAATAATTTATTTCTTTTTTATTATTTTTTCCATTTTTTTTTATTTTTCTATTTTCTATTTTCGTTTTTGGAATAATTAATGAAATGAAAGTAAATTCATTATTTATATTCAACATAAGGATTAATCAAAATTAATTAAATTAAAAAATTTTATCGATCAATGGCTGTCATTAATTCTTTAATGCTTGATCATTCTAACTAAAATAATGAATAGTTAAAAGGTTATGTGAAATTATGTGAAACAAAATTGACATTTACTTTTAAACATACCTTAATGACAATAATTCGATATTAATATTGATAATATATTAATCATTAATAATTATCCTCTTCGTAATTTTGACGATTTAGAGCTTAATAATATAACGTAATTTAAGTGCAGTGTTTATTTACAAAAGTAATACGAATATAAAAAATTGTTTCTTACATTTACTTTTAATAAAAGTAATGCTATGATATTGGAGTCCATTTTTTCCTGCACGAATCTACTTCTAACATGTGGATCTTCCATTTATATTCTGATAAGACACTCTTATACACAATATTCGAAATTTTTCACACATTTGACGTGTGCCTGTGTCAGTATCGCGATGATTGGTTCTCGATCCTTGATCGTTCTTTTGTACAAACTTTTCATTAAGGAATACTGTAAGAGATTTATCTTTCAAGCATTATTTTCTATTAAAAAAATTTAATCTTTATGTTTCAGCCTTTGATCCAGATATGATAGAGATAGAAGAAGAGAGGAACAAAGAACGATTTAATATTTTAGACGAGCTGCTTGGTACTTTGAGTATGACGGGATTAATTTATTCTCTATATTGTTGTCACGGATATTACATACTCGGTATCTGCGTTGTAACTAGCTTATCAGTTTTCAACGTGATCAAATTGTACTACATGATAAAAGAATTAGAGGTATTCGTTTTTAAAAAATTTTTTAATTTTTTAGTTTAATTTTTTTATATTTTTAATTTTTTAATTTAATTTTTTTAAAATTTAACCCTCGATTGTCGCAATAGATTATTCAAATTTTATTTCAATTTTCAATCAATTACTAATCGAAAAATATAACAATATTATCGAATGCAAAATATTTGCAATAAAAAAAAGTTTGTAACAATTAAATCGATATATCACATCTTCATCAAGAAATTGTTCAAATTTTTTTAAAATATAATAAATATTTAAAATATTTAAAATATTTAATATTTTAATATAAATAAATATTTAAAATATTTTTTTTTCAACATCAAATCGTTTCGATTGAAAAAGGATAATCGAGGATTAACGATTTTACGAATTTTGAATTTGTTAACACTTTTTATTTTATTTAATTTTTTATTAAAAGAATAGAAGACGACATATACCGTATATTTTAATTTTTCGTTGAATTTTTTGATTGAATTTAAATTTCAGGAAATGGAAACGTCACGTTTCTATAATACTTTACAACAGACAAAAACGATATCAAAATTTAATGTTTTCAATTGGGTGATTGTTGGGGGATGTTTTGCGTAAGTGCAATGATTTATTTCTAATTAATTAAACAGATGATTAATTTCTCGTGCCATTCAGACTTATAGTAGGTAACAATTACGCGATAGTGGCAAATTATCCTTTACTTCTGGCAAATTGGGCAATGGTTCCAGAAGGATTTTATCAAGGATGGACGATAAATCGTGCAATTAATGATTACCTGATGGCAACTTATATCATGTGCATGACAGAAGCTCTTCGACAAACGAGCACATTATAATTGTACAGGATAATTCCTAAACTATAGAAGCATAATCTAAGAATAAAAATTATTATACAAAGTTTGTCCATCAGATATTAAATACAGCAAATTCTGCATTAGAGATTATGAAAATTGACTTTGAAGTAAGAATTTAAATATTTTAAATGATTCTTATAAATTCAAAAATATTATGTAAGATAAAAATAATCAAATTTTCATATTTCTTAATGCAGAATTAAATATACATATTGTACATAAACTTTGTATAAAATTTTTTTTCTTCTAGTTTCATGTATCTATGATTTGAATAAATTCTAGAATCAAATAAAAGAATAGAAAGTTTTTAATTTCCTGTTAGATCATTAGAAACAGGGTCTTTTGTTCCAAAATATGCTATTAAATTTAATTTATTAAATTAAATAATCTGCACAAGTGGTTTTTTAGTTATATTTCTTATCATTCTCTATATTTACATTTTTGAAAAATATGCTTGACATTAGTGCTTAATGATTTTGTAAATGCATAAAATTCAAAAAAATCCAAGAAGTAATTAGACACTCCTATAGTTGACTTAACACTTATATCAATATATAGGAGTTTAACATTATTTAATTTTACATTAATTGAAAGAACTAATTAAAAATTCTTATTTTGTAATTTTAATTATTTTATAATCGATAATAAATATGTTAACTAAAAGAATATTTAAATTTTAATATAAAATAGATATAATTGAAACATGTTATAATGTTCAATTCAAGAGATATATTTAACTCGATCACTATTATAACTCGATCGTTTCGGAATTTTTGGATTGCTTAAGAATTAATCTTATTGTATCATCATTACATAATATTTACATCGAAACAAAATTGAAATTATACAATTTGAATAATTGGATGGAATGAATCCAAAGTTGGATGGTGATCGTTCGAATTTTATTTCGTTTACAACAATTACAATTTTTTTACAGGCTTAACGTACGCTCTTAACGTTTTATTATGTACAAAAAATTGTATATCTATCAAATATAATAAGTTTTAATACAAACAGCAATATCACGTTTAAAAAAATGAAAGAAGTGTAAGCGTCGTCGCTGTGATCACTGTCACGTACACGTATGAATGAGAACGCATACTCGTTCGTTTGATACGACAACGAGTTTAACAGAATTATTGCATCCGATTAATAATCTAGGGAATTATTATTCTCTAAAATCGTTCTAGTGTACGTATGAGAATAAATGCGTTAAGAAATATTTACCGGTCAGTTCAGTTATCTTAAATATCTAATTACGAGTAAAAAAAAAAAGAAAGAAAAGAAAAATGAAAAAGGAGAAAAGAAATGAAAAGAAATAAAAAAAAAAGACAATGATAAAAATATTTTTTCAGGACTGTCTTTAATTTATTCAAGTTAAATTAGTGACCTTTAGATCATTATAAAAAGTCCCTAATTCGTTTAAAATTTCCTAAAAATTAAAATATTTAAACTTTTCAATTTTTATTCTTTTTATTCCCGTGTTCTTCTTTATATTTCATCATTCAGAAAAGAAAGAAACTTTGTTCATCTACTTTTTTCCTTTAATAAATAAATAAAGAGTTTAAAGACGGCCCTGTTTCACTTCGTTATAAATTAATCTACTCGAAGGCAGTCTTTTATTCTTCTATTCCACTTTACGTCGTGTATAATCAAATAATTAATAGATAATTACTAGAAAAAGTGTTTAAATGAGCGGCAATATTTAAATGGGATCCTATTGCTCTAGTAAAAAAATAAGTGCCATTCCTCTCATCTTTATTGATTATTGTTTCTGATGGCAGTGAAATATTTAAGATAGCCATGGTCATTGTTCATCTGCAAAGGATCAAAAGAGTCAAGACAATTTTTCGTTATAAACAATATTTTAAAGAATTTCTTAATATTTAATCTTATTTTTAATCTTTGATTTTTAATATAAGTTAAAAACAATATAAAATAATAATTAACACGTGATATCTTATTTCAATTTTATACGTAAAGTAGTTTTTAAGATATTAAAAATCTTTTTGATTGTTAAAACAAGAAAATGTTTAAAAAAACGTAACAAAATATTTTAAATTATTAAATTATTTTAATATATTAATAGCTCATAAATCAAGATAAGAATCTCAATGATCTATTATAATTATTAATTGATTGATTCATGATTTATTTTAAAATATGAATACTTGAAATAATCCAGAAACATTTCAAACTATATTTCTTTGAATGGATAAATTATTATTATCATATAAAAAAAGTTTTAATATATTCGTAGAATATATTGGAGAGCAAAAGAAATACAAAAATTATATCAATTGAAACTTATTCATTAAGCTTATTTAATAAGCAATTTGCATTAAATGAAACGGGACAGAATTAAAGCAAGACGATAGTGTGACATAGACAGAGACCGCTCACTTTATTTCCATCTCATTTCATTTAATCATCAATTTTTATATTTCAACATCTAGAATCAAATTTTCAAACGTATCCCATAAATACATTAACATCCTGAATAACTTATGATATGAGAATATCCATCGTCATCAATATTTTTTTACAAAAATTACGTACATTTTAAAAAATTTCGAATCAAATATTGTTCTGTTCTCTCCACGCGTTCTGACTTAAACTGTGAAGTCTGAGACTGCTTCCAGTATTTTCATCCGGTTCGTAGCTCGGGTTAGTGTGGCCACTGTGTCCTTCGAATACATCCTTAACAGAAATCTGGCTACTTCTCGATGGGCGTCCTTGAATTCCCAAAGGATTGCCAGCCACTCCGTAAATGTTATTTGCTCCTAAAGTTTGCATCTGCGATTTCCTTTTCATCGCCATTATACTATTCCTACGGCCCTCGAATGCCTTGAAAGCCTTTGCGGAGCGTCTAGTCGACATGTTTCTCGGCAAACCTAAATCAGAGAATTTCATTAACGAATATCCCCTTGAGTCGTGAAATCAAGATGTTGCTACCGTTTGATTAACATAACATGCTCCTTGTATTAATACTCTAACCACCTGTTATATTCTATTAACATAGGATTAAAAATTGATTTAAATTATAGACTTTGAAATTTTATTATGTAATGAAATCAAAAATATTATATTTTGTAAATATTAAAGAATAACATAAAATTTTAGAATTTTATTTTTCAGCAATTTATAATAAAATTATTTTATAAAAATTAAATAATGAAGACTTCTTTTAAAAATAAAAACATATATATAGATGTATAAACCCACCGTTGCCTTCAGACATGCTGAAGAATCGTTGTCTGAAAGCGACGTCAAGTGTATTGATTGCCTGTGTTTTCTTTCGACTCTTTTCAATATTTGTTATCGTCTTTCTCCTGCCTGGGCCAGTACCACTATCTTCTTCATAATCACCCTCCATTCCATCTAATCTTTGCAAATCTCTGACTATTTCTACCGCGTGTTTAGATAACAATGCTTCTTCGGACAGATCCTTAGTCTGATTAATGAGAAACATAGAAAAATGTGAATGGAAAATATAATCATTTTTTAGATGTTTTACATCAAGGAGATAAAATTAAAACTTTAAATGAATTATAATCGTAGAAAAACTGTAAAAATATTTGAAATTATATTTTCTATCTTTTTAAATTTTCAAGAAATAGTACTCTACAAATTTAAATAATTAAGTAAAGAGAATTAAGAATTAAGTAAAAAGATAAAATACAAAAATTTAAATTCAATAATTAATTGATTATAAATTATAACGATAATGAAAAACGAAATTAAAAATACAATTCTTTTATTTTTAACTTTATTTTATATTGTTTGAAGAGTCATTTTTTGAAATTTTAAAGATATCTAGATAGATAAATATTTTATAATTATTAAAATAGTGAACGATGATATTAAACGAGAAAATTGAAGATAATACTTACCTTCTTGCAACAATACCAATCCAAGCTGGTGCTGGCTAAAATGTGGGCGAACGTGCCGAATCGATGGAACAGCATCGCAGTGAATTGAATAACCAATATCAACGCGAAGAAGAATACGAAGACCAAACCGATTGGCTCGAGTTGAAGGTACTCTTTCGTTACGTACACCTATAGAGATATATTCGTCGTTAAAAAAATACGTTGATAAATAAAGAAGAATGACAGAATACAATTGAAAACAGAAATAGAAAACATAAAAGAATTCACAGTTTTCATTGCTATGTTTCATTGTTACCTCACTACGAAGCAAGATATTGTAAAAAAATAACGAATTATAAATGTAAAATATAAAATATGTAATATTTACACAATAAAATATAAATAATTGAGAGAAAACAGAAAAATACAAGTTTTTATTTTTTACAAAAATAAAATTGTAAAAAATTTGTTTAAAAAATTCTTTTGTATATCTTTTTCAAAATTGTATAAATAACATTCATAATTAAATTTTTAATATCTGTATTTAGTTTTCTTTTGAATCCTTTAATTTTGTCTAATAAAACATAATGAAGTAACAACAATCAATTTCCTGAATGTACATAACGATTAATGCATTTCTTGATAAATTCAATTAGAATTTAAAAAATTTTAAACAATCTGAATTTTTATATTTCAATTTTAATAAGCTTCGTTCTTTTTCTCTTTCAAGAAGAGGAATTTAATATTTTCATTTTGAATATAATATAAGAATCAAATAAAATCAAAGAAATTAATTATTCGTTAGTACAAACTAGAATCAAATGTAAAATAATTTTCCAAACACATATATTATAACATGTATAAGCCACCGTTTAGTTACATAGATAGTAACTCGTTAGTGGTGCTCCTCTGCTGTCATACCTAGCAGTGCGTTATCGGAATTAGACACACAAGAGAAAAATGTGAAACGAAAACCTGTGTAATTCCTCCCTCGTTCGTATTCAGGCAAATGGAAAAACAGGACAAGGTATTCGAGAATAGTTCTTTTGGCTCTTTCGTGATCCACAAACTATGTACATGCTATTTATTTATTGAAAACCAAGAAATAAACGTCTCATTCGATCGAATGTTCGATCACGAGAGAACTAAAAAGTGTTGGAAAATCCAGAGAATGTTGAAAGAGAATTGAGAAAATTAAAGAAATTCTCAAATTTTCTTGAAATATAATTCCATTTGATTTCAAATTTCATTTTTAAATATATTAAATTATATAATTTAACACATTTAATTTAACACAATAATTTAACACAATTTAATTTAAATATAATTTAAAAATAAAATATTATTAATTATTATAGAATGTTTTGTTATTCAAAATGAAGTATATAAAAATTCATTATCTCAATTTTAAAATAATTAATCTTGATTTAAATTTTTTCCTTGATTAATAAAAATAATATTGTTTTTATTCTAAATTTTTTACTAATTTAATTCATATTACATATTAAGCGTGAAATTTTTATATTTATTCTCCAGACTTTGATTGATGATATTAATTAATAAATATCAATGTTAGAATAAAAGATAGAATAAAAGATTTCATAATGTCAGCGATTGTGTTTAATCTTTTCTCGCTTAATTTTATTCTTATTAACATAATCATTATTAATAATTAACAAAAAAAAGAATTTGTCTCAAAGAATAAAAAAATTAAAAAGAAAATTAAATCTTGAAAAGATTAAAGACTACACAATGATCACAATTTTATTTTCGAAAGAGAAGTAACACAAAACGAGGAAGGATGATGGGAATTGTAATTAACAAGGCGTCGATGTTATTTGTGACTTAGTTAACTTAGTCAGTTGCTTGGTTCCGCCCCAGGTTTTCCATTCGTTCCGAGGGTACCTGTGCAAACATGTTAATGGTAACACTCCACGTGCTCATAATCCACGTTATTGACAAAACATAGACATGTCCCAGCAAGTGCAACATTATCACCGGGCACCATTATCCAGCGTGCTCCGATACTCACTGTAAAACTATAATTCTTTTCTCTGTATATTACAATTACTAAAATCATTTTCAATTTTTAGCAATTTCTTTACTTTCTTTAAGAAAAATAGTTAATATAAAAAAAAGAGAAATATTGATGATTCTAATTCAATTTAAATTGAATTTAAACATTGAACGAATCGAATTGTATGATTGCATATGTGACTACTATATATAAAATACTATAAAATTATAAATATATGAAATAAAATATATGAAATACTATAAAATTATTTTTATATTTTTATATTGTTCCTAAAATGTAATTTTTGTTATTTGCTTATGAATTTATTAATTAATAATTCTCTACGAATAAATTAATACAGAATTAGTTCTTTTATTTAATATTTTAAGATTTATTTTGATTCTGATTTATCTAGATTTTAGATATATCTAGATTTTGATCACGTGATTTTGTTTCTATTTACTGACTCAACGATGTGTTTTTCAAAGCATGGATAATTTTAGTTTAATGAAAAATCTGATAATCAAATTGTACTTTATTAATAAATATTTAAATAACAGAAATTGCTAAATATTAAGTGTCACGTAAGAAGCAACTCTTGAGTGAGTAAATCTATACCTAAAATCTCAACTAAACATTTGAATAATAATAAATATAAAACGTTTAAAACTCACAAGCTTAATTTGTTATTAAATCTAAATGGAAGCTCTAAATTTTCTATATCTTCTATTATTAAATCTATCGATGTGGCGCACATTTATAAAAATTACACTTAAGAAAAAGAATTTCTGAAATAATATCATAAAATAATAAAATACATATTAAAATTCGGAAAAAGACGAAGGATCCACGCTCGAATTTTAATACAATATTTCTTCTTTTCTTAAATCGTCATGTCTTAACGACGAATAATAAAAGAAAACTAGAAACGGAGCTAGAAACTTAATTTTTTTATAATTACGAAACTCGAGTTAAAAATTTTAAAAGATCTTGAAACTTATGAACCTCAAAACTCTCGAAATTAGAAGAAATATTTATCTATGAATATCAAAAATTGTAATTCTTTTAATTTTATTCTTTTTATTTTTATTTGCTTCCAAAAATTATAATCTTAACCAATTTTAATTTCAAAACGAATCCGAGGTTTAAAATTTATATTTACTAGTATTCAACAAAAATAAAATTTATATCGTCAAAATATATATTCATATAAAATTTTATCTCGAGAGTTTCGAGTCATAACAAAAAAGAAATTGAAACAAAAATCCCAAGATTCGAGAACCCATATTCTTTTTAATTTCCAAGTTTCGAGTATCTTATTTCTAATAAGAACGAATGATAAAAAAAAAAAATAATGGGAAAAAAAATAGAAAAAAAAGTGTAATAAATTCTCGAGCAACGGAGCACACGGAGGTGTTAGTCTCCCGAGGCATCAGTGAGACAGCATCTCTGTTTTTTTCTTTTTTTTTTTGGAACACTACCAGGTACCTCCCCATCTTCTTTCATGGTGATATTCTCCTTAACGCCGAGCGGCCAGACAACGTGCAACTGATCTTTGTTCAGTTGCAGTAAGAATACAATCAGAACGAACAACGTATTGAACATAAAAAACGCGTACACGCTCTTGTTCCGTAGCTCGATTAGGTCGCCGGCAATACGTGCCTGTTGATCGTTGATCAGGGAAAAGAGAAAAAAGAGAAACAAAATATCGATTAGCAATGATATGAAGAAAATTACGCTCCGTCCGGTCGATCGTTGATCCATCGGCTCCTTTTGAGGAGAAGAATCCTCAGTGATATCATTTCGATCCTCGAGATTGTCACTTTATCATCTAAAAAGCTTTTGGATACAAGCGATGTAGAAAATAAAGTAAACAACTTATGATTTTTGGCTGCAAAACAGTTTGAATGCTTACGTCTTTTATGATATGATATGATAATTTTCAACGAAGTGTTTAATTTTTAATCAAATTTCTTTTATGTGTTCTTTATACTTGATGCTTTTATATTAATCGATATTTTAATATTTTAATATTTAGATGTATGAGCGAGTCTTAGCATTTTAAATGTTTTGCTGCAAAAAGCTAAAAAAGAAATTAATTCTTTTTTTTCTTTCTTTCTTTTTTAAGGGAAGTAGATATCGAAGAAGCAGGACAACTCGACATGGACGGAGCGGTGTTTACCTCGTGAAAGTTATCGGCATTAAAGCTGATGTTCGTCTTGATACCAAAAGGCCACTTCACGTGTAATAAATCTTTGTTTAGTTGGAGCAGAAAGACGATCAGAACGAAGAGGGCGTTCATCATAAAAAACGCGAAAACGCTCTGGTCACGTAGGTCCTTTAGATCTTTGGCGATTCGTGCCTGACGTATGTAAGGAACAAGCAGCATGGATTTGGTTATTTTCATTTTTCTATTATTAAGTGTTAAAAACATCCCTTATTTCATATTTAATCGTATTATTTCATAGTTAATAGAATCGAGGGAAAAAATTTTGTAATTCTATTACTACTTTATTGTTTTCTTCTTTTTTAAATATATTATACACCATTGTATCTTACTTTAGGGAAGTTTGAAAATTTTTTAAAATTATTATACAAAAATACTGTAAAAAAATTTGATTATAAAATTGAAAAGAATATTAAAATAGTTATTTTTATTACTTAATTTAATAATTCTATAAAATTCTTTACTTATTACTTAGAAATAATTTCTAAGAACGATCTGATAAAGTATATAAAATGAAATTAGTAATTTTTTCAATACTAATGTTTTCTTCTAAAAATTTAACACATATTATTAAAAACTAAATTAATAATAAAAATAACAAATAGTATAAATTTATAAATATATAATAATAATTTAACTTGTACATTTTTTTTCTACTATATCAAATTTCTCGAAACTGTTAAAAAAATCTACATTTAATTAAACCAGAAAGAAAAATAGATAAAAATATTTTTTTCAAATTAAAAAACAATAAATTTAAGAGCTATTGAAATAATTGCGTTTGAAATAAAATTTCTTACCTTCTCCGCCTTGTCCTCGTCTATGGGATACAGATACTTTTCCAGAAGATCCTTCCAAAATTGTTCCTCCTGCATCGACAGAACATCGATTTCACCTTTCTTAAGCCCTTCGTCGCTCAACCAGTAAGGTCTGCTAAGGAAGTTGCTACCCTCGCGATTGCCTTCCGTGTTTTGACTAGTCACAGTTTCCGGTTCGCTTTGACCATCTTGACCCTCCGCTGGATCTTCGCCAATGGCGCCCAAATGGTCGCCTCGAGAACCAACAGAGGATGCACGGCGTCGGCTCGTCACTCCATGAGGATCCACAGCTCTAAACAAATAAAATTAAGAAATATTTGTTTTTCTAATATTATTTTAGAAATATAATTTGAGTTTATATGATTTATATAATTATATTATTATCCTGTCATATAATTCATTTGAA
>NW_006264378.1:87420-91489 GCF_000469605.1 Apis dorsata | reverse complement strand
AAAAATAATATAATAATATATATAATAATTATATAATAAATTTTATATAATTTTATATAATTATATAATAATAATTTTATATAATTATATAATAAATATAATAAATTTTTTTTCAAAAAGAGCATGAACTTTGATAAATATAATAACAGAATAATTTTTCTCTAATTTTTTGGAACATGATTTCTTTTTCTAATAACTAAATAATTCGCTATCTATAATGTAAAAATAAATTTTAACAAAATAAATATATAATTTATTTTATAAAAATATTTAGTGAGAATATTAGTAAAATATCAAAAATATATTTAAAATATATTGTAGCAAATATAAAATATTTAATATGATGAATCCTTTGAATTTTTATTACAAAAAATTTGTTATTACAAAAAAAATTACTGAAAATTTTTATTATAAAATATATAAATTATATAAATAATCGTGAAATCGTAAATCGTAAAAATAATTATAATAAAAATAATGCGATCTACTTCTTTCTTTGCAACTACTTTTTGAAGAGATTCAAAAACATTGTAACAGAAGAATATAAATTTTATTATAATTATATGTAAAATTACATTTATATATGTATATGAAATTCATTATTATATTATATATGAATATGAAATTCAATCTTTCATTCCAGTTTTGGCCAGTTTCGATCATAATAGCATATGTATGACATTTATTTCACGTAAAGTGCAACCAGTTGATCATTTTATTTTATTTTTCTCATAACTAATAAAAGTTGTAGCAATTTGTAACCAGTCTTAAATGTTTAACTTTAGTTAAAGCTTTAAAGATTTGAATTTTCTTGTTAAAATAATTGATCAAATTAATCAATAAATTCTAAAATATATGAAGGATAATATTAAATGAGAATACCTTTCAATAATTTCCAGACGTTTATTAACATTTTCCATTGATTGAGCAATGGCGACGAGTTGTTGTTTTTCGTTGGACGTTTGTCCATGAGTGCAAAACATGCATTTGAACAATCCTGCCAAGGAAATTTCTATCGATCCTTCCTCGTCGTCGTTCGATCCTACGCCATTTTGAAGAAATCCTAACAAAGATTTCTGCTTTGCTTTTCGCTTTGCTTCCTCAGCTTCCTTTTTCTCTTGTTCAAGTTCCTATTCAGTGAGAAATATGTATCATAAATTTTTTGTTTAACATTAATCATGTATTAAATATTAAATAATAATTATTTTTATAAAAAAAATTATTTGTTTGTGTTAGGAAGCAACTCTATTAAGAAAGAATGAAAAAATTTTAATTATTGAAAGGTAAAAAATATTGTCATAAACCAATCTTGCAATTTTTTTCAGAATTTTCGTTTTCGTTTCAAAATACATAAAAAAAAGGTAAAAATTTTGATTTTTAATAATATTTAAGCCATTCTGAATTTAATCAACAAATTTTTCGAGATACTACAAACCGTTTAAAAATTCAATTTCTGTTTTACAATTTAATGTAATATCAGTTTTCAGCAAATAATATATAAAAATAAATGTGGATAAAGAAATTCAGATTAGATTCAAAATAGATTAAAAAAAATCATCATTTCAAATCACAAATGTTCTCAATTATATCATTTTAATATAATATAATGAGTAAAATAATAAAGAGATTAAAATATCAAAAAATAAATTTAAAAAATTACTCAGAAAGAACAAAAAATTTAATAAAACTTCAAAATTCCTGTAGCATTTCAAAAATTAATTTTACTATATAAAAACTATCTTTTGCAATTAATTATATCAAAATATACATTTTTTTATTGTTAAAAAATAATTATAAAATTGTTATAAAATAATTATATAATTCCTTTTTTTTCCCTTTCACTTTTAGTAATAGTAATGGATAGAGAATTAGGAAAATTAGTTGGTTAAGAATATAAATAATTACCGCAGCTGTTTTCTTAGTCTTTATTTCCCTCGTTCCCCATGTAATATCGTTCAGATTACAGACTGAATAAATAATAAGCAGCACATACATTGATGGGACGGTAATGAAATATATCACGCTGTATAGTATACAGAACATCTCCTCGGTGTGAAGTATCGCGGTTATGACTATCTGAGATATTAGTAACATTAGAAACATCGCGGTTGGTGACAATATGCCATCTTGGACGATGTTAATCGCAGTCCCAACGATCACAGCGATCATTACCATTCCGTATAAGGTGCTGATTATCGCTGCCATAAAAACCTGATGTGTTAATTTTAATGTCAGTATGCTTGAAATAGAATTTTTAGTTTGGAAGAAAATTGTAATATTTTGAGGATACATCAAAAATATTAAATTAAAAACTTAAATGAGTTCAGTTGTTAATTTTTAATTTTATTTATTTTAGTAACTAAAAAGAAATTGTTTAATATGCAAAGATGAACAGAAATATTATTAAATTCTTCTTCTATATGGTTTTTATTTGATTATTAAATAATATTATTATATTTTATTAATAGTTAAAATAATTATATTTCAAAAATAGAAATTTAATTTATTTTTTGTGACATTTTAATTCATCAATATTTTGCAATATCTTTAGAATTTCGAAAAATATAAATTTAATATTTGAAGAATAAGTAAACATCATGAGACATGCAATATGATGCATGTCTAGAAAAGTTTAAAAGGGTTTATTTTGGTGTTACATATTTTAAAAAATATATACATATCACAATATCTACGAGTGTATCCTTAATATATTATTGATATAAATCTATTTCTTTGCAAACAAGTTAGAACATACATTTGCAGACGAAAAAAGCTGTATTGTGACTTGTGCGTGGAATTAAATAAAAGCACTTGCCACTTTGAAGATACATGCCTTTTGATCTACCATCACCATAAGTTTCCTATTCAATAATATCACAATAAATTTACAATCAATACTTATTATAATATCAAGCTAATTTTTTCTTTCTATTTTTCCACTAAATCAGCACTAGAACAACGAATTATTTATTATTTGTAACATATTGACTAGAAATCAAAATGATATTTTTGCATGTAAATTAGAAATAAATAATAAATAACTATGATTATTAGTTTTAATTATTAGAAATATCATAAATGAATCATAAATAATAGTTTTAAAAAAATATTTTTCAAGAATAGCATAAAATTAAATATTATTTGATGCATAATGGGAAAAATATATATATAAAAATCTTGATATTACTATTTTTTGTAAATCAATAATACATTTTTGTTAGATTGATGAAAAAATATTTTTCTTTTATGTATCGTAAAATTAATAAATAGCTCGTGTCGTGAGATAAAAAGGCTGTAAATCTTTGTTCTAGACGATCAAACTTTTGATATCCAATAACTATATCACAAGCTATTACTAGGTATGTACAGATCCTTACTTACAGTAGCTTACTGTCAGTAACCAACGCAGTCCAAGTATCTGCCATAAATTTTCCGTGAGCTAGTTTCATCCAGTTTCTTTTTTACATAATACTCTATTCCAATGCCTCGAATATTTTTATGAACTTTTTAGCATAACTACAATTGTGACAAAATGATAAAGAATGCAACGTAATTTTTTAATTGTCAAACATTCAAATTATCATACTAGTAGCAATAATATTTATATATTTGTATATAATATTAAACTAACTGTTCTCGATAATTTTTAAAAAATACAAAATCTGTCATATTTTCATTCAGCAAAAATTTGATAGTTCTAGTGTTGAAATACGAATAAGAGAAAGAAAAATTTGAATACGTAGCAGATGAATTTTGAACGAACCTTTTTGGTCTTTTTCACTTGGACCTCGCGAGTTCCCCATGAGACAACATTCAAATTTATGATCGAATAGAGGATAAGAAGAAGGTACATAGAAGGTATCGAAAGGAGATAAATGATGCCGGGTACGATACACCAGAATTCTTGTGGATGTAAACAGGCCGCTATAAAGAAGGAACCGGATAAGGCTATCAAAAATATAGCCGAGGGTGAACCGATACCGTCTTCTCCGAGCTGGAGAGCCGTACCTACGATGACGGCCATCATTATCATCGCGTATCCTGTCGATAATATCTGCGCGCACAGAAG
>NW_006264378.1:84676-87242 GCF_000469605.1 Apis dorsata | reverse complement strand
CGCGCACAGAAGCTGAAAGACAAGGGCACGAAAAAAAAAAAAAAAGAAATTGCAAATACGGTCAAAGCGATAAAGCTGGTTTATATATAGATGGATAAACTTACTTGAATATTCGCTTTACAAGTAAAACATATGAGCATGAAGAGGAGAATGGGAATGATATTGTAGTAGAAGCTAGTCCAGTTATCGATCTTAAAAGCAGCCACGAAGGCACCTACTAACATGAGGAAAATCGTACCTGGTCCTAAAATAGTACCACCTGAAAAAATAACGATAAATAAGTAATTTTTGGATTTATTTATTTATTTTTTATTTAATTTAATGATCTGATTGAATTAGAGAATAAGAGTAAAATTTTATAACATTTAGAAATATAGATAAAATTTAGAAATTATATAAAAATTTTAATAATGAAAAAAATATCAATCAAGTGAAAAGTAATATTTAAAAAATATATATAACTGACCCATGAGTAAGATTTGATAAGAAATATAGGGGAGAGAAATATTATCGTTGATTTTAATGGTCCGTTTTGCGTCCATCAGAAGATCCATGATATTGGCTATGGTGGAGGGTACCCATCGACGACGTTGATTATAAAATTCATTGAAGCCTTCAGGTGCATGAGTATAAGCATCACTAGCTGCTGAATATTCTACCTATAATATTAATAAAATATTATAAAATCTTACAGATATTTAAAAATTTAAGAAGTAATTTCTCAAATCAAAATATAGCAATCAAAAATCAAAAATAAAAATATTCGAAGTGTTTTCAATTTTGTTTTTTAATTATTAACAATTAGAAATTCTCAATGAAAATATCTCTAAGTACGAACGAATATAAAAAAACAGAGAGCATAATGATTTTTACAAATTCGTGTTAATAAATATAAAACTGTAAAATTAAATAAATATAAATTTTTATATACTTTAACATCACGACTATTGCAATCAAAAAACCATATATTTAGATTTCTCACGTAAAAAAATATGAAAAAAAAACTAAAAAATTTGCCATCGAAATTCATTCAGAAAATAGAGAGAACTATACTTTTGAAGTCATTTTTTGATTTACCTCAATATCTCAATCGGTTGTCGAGATATAAAGACTCAAACTTTCCATAATGTTTGAATTAGCGCAAAGATTATGAATGGGATAGTGATCTAGTGACCTACATTTTTTTCTGAAAAAACGTACGCATATATACGTAGTATGCATTTCCAGGAATCTGTCGCTTGTCTGAAGTTTGGGATAGATCAGTGAGACAAGGTGCGAGGGAGAGATTTGAAATGACGAGGATAAATAATAAATGACGAAAACTTTTTTTTTTATACAATATCTCTGGAACCGGAAGTCATATCGAGATAAATGAAAGAGCGTTTAAAGGGCAAGATTCCGCATTAATGATCTTCTATTTATTGTTCAGAAATTATTATCTTCAAAGTTATAGCGATTTAAATTTTTTCTAATTTTAATAGAATTTAATCGAATTTTAAGGTTAAATAAACACAATAGATATTTATTTCTGGAAAAATATTGCTTATAATATCTTTATTAATAATATTAAAGATTTTAAATTAGTTTAAAAATTATTTTAAGTCTATTACTTAAAATAAATATATAATTTAAATAAATATACTCGTGATAATTCATTCTATGTTCGGGTAATCGATCATTCAAATAAATTCTATTATTTGATAAAGGAAAAAACATATTAGAGATCTTTTAAATACATACTCTGTAACCACGTTGTAAGAGAAGTGTACAAAGCCATCGATCTTCCCCTTGATCGTATTGCACGTAATGTCTAGCCTCGTCTGATCTTGTCGTGTATTTCTTCATCACATTATCGTCCATTAAAGCTTTTCCTCTAAAAAGTGAGAAACAACCAGGACTACAAAGCACACAACCAATCATATGCTCCGTTGCTTTTTGCAGCCAATGACCAATAGCGTATTCGAACATTTGATACCACACCATAGGACCTAATGCAATATGAAAAATTATTTTTTCAGTTTTAAAATATATTATATAAATATTTATTATGTCATTTTTTAAAATTCGATTGAAAATTATTTCTCGAAGATTACCTGAACCAACTGGATGAATACGACCACAAGCTGCGCCAAGATTTTTATTTTTCTTCATCAAGTCGACGAGTAATTTCACAGCAGCTGGTTGAAAATCGATATCACCATCGAGAGTTAATAGATAAGTATTTTCCGCGATCACTTCCTTCCGATCAACGCTGATTGGTAGCTCCATCAACCGATGACCCAATAAGTAATACATATACATGACCTGAAGAAAAAATATATATAATAATGTGAAAAAAATTGGAAACATTATATAAACGAATTACATACATGTAAAAGCATAAAAACTTTATATCAAATTTGTATGTGTAGAAATATATTGTATATTGTAAATTTTTTTAAAATTATTGAGTATTAAAATACTCTATATTTTTTAAATTATTTATAAAATTTAAAATATAAAATTACTTTAGAATCATCAGAATATTAGATTGCTATGAATTTTCAAAAATTACATAAAAATTCAT
>NW_006264378.1:57920-84369 GCF_000469605.1 Apis dorsata | reverse complement strand
ATATATATATATATATATACTAATTTTTTTTTTAATATTGATGATTTCTAAATCTTAAATCATTTTCTTAAAATTTAAATATTGAAAAAATTTCTTGAGAATCTCGTATAATTTTCATAATTACTTGACTCCATCGTTTTCTGTGACGAATCTTGCTCTTGTCTTTCAAATGGGCGATCATTTTCGTTTTACCAGGAAGTGTCCAGACTAATCGACCACCGTAAGGTGTTGGGTACTTCTTTGGTGCCCTAACATGCATCCGTGTTTGATGGACATCAGACGCAGCCTCATCCAAAGTGCCCACCAATAATTTCACGAACCTGTTCACTTGCGACTCGTTCTCATCGTGATCCGATAATTCGAAGGCATCATCGAAAAAGATGTGAGCTAAAAAGAAATAAATAATAAAATTAAAATAAAAAAAATGAATAATTACATAATAAAATTAATTTAAAAAAATATATATCTTGAAATTAATCCAATCTCAATTTCCATTATTTGATAATATTATTTTGCTTTGCACCTTATTAAAAAAATAAAATTGTACACTCACTTTCGAATTCATAATAATCCGGATCGACAACCTTCAGATATTTTTGGGCTACACGTCGTGCACATTGATCCTCATCCAATCGAAGAATACTTTTCAAAAATTCCATCATTTCTTCCTTATTTTCGTGCCACATCGTCGCGCAAGCATATATTCTAGTTACGTGATCGCTACTTTTTACAGTTGATGGGGGTGTGGTCGTGCCATCCGTTTGCTCGTATATAGTCTCATAATCTCCATCTCCCTTTTCTTTCTCTATTTCTGCTAGATCCTGATTAACGAAAATAATTTTTACATTTTTTTATGTTATTTAAATATACGTATTATGAAAAAATAATAATCTAATTTCGATAATTTTATGATTATGTGATATTGGCATAATATAAAATGATTTATATAAGAAATTTGAGATTTAAATTAATTTACATTCGTCTTATAGTTATAATATTAGAGATATTAATGAATATATCGAATTCATTATTTTATTTTATAAAAGTATTTGTATATGTAATGTATATGTAATTGTATATGTAACAAAAAAAATATTGCATTGATCTTCAATGTATAAATTGTGATATAAATAAATAAATAATATAATTCTATATAATTTAAAATAGAATTTTTCTGATATTTAGTATCAGCCCTTTATAATATTCCTGCTATTAAAGAAAATATTGTCCAAGAAAAGTTTATGATTCATGATGGAAAATAAAACGGTACTGTTTATGTCACGAACATCTGTGGAGAATTCTTTTTTTCCAGATAAAATTGTTCTACAAAGATCTATCGTTTAATAAATATATTGCAAAAAAAAATTTAATTTTAAAAATCTTATTTTGTGTCATATACGTATTTTTTTTAAGAAATTTGATATCAATTAAAGAATGATGAATATCTTTATTTTAAAATGTATTATTTTTTTTAAATTATGTTCTTTTTATAAATAATTATAAATAATACATTTATTCAATTATAAGATTTTTTATTTTTGACGAGAATATAAAACGAAATAATATGATTTTATAAAAAAAATATTGAATACGAAGAACGAAAAATAATTGTAGATAAGAAAATAAAAGCATATTTTGCCTTGAATTTGTTAATAAAATCAAGGAAGCTTCTTAGATATTTTTCTCTGAAAGAGACATTAAATATTGAGACAAGGGATTTTCTTTTAAGAATCGGTTGCATAGAAATCTCATTGGGAATAAAAGCTTATGAAAAGAAATTGAATATTGGCTCAATTTTAATTATTCATAATACTGTCAAGAATTGCAAAAAACATTTAATCAATATGGAATTAATTCTTTTTATATAAAAAGTAACTTTATTTTTTTTTTAATCATTTATTTATTTATTTTTATTTTAATTATTTATTTAATCAGAAAAGAATTAATGAAGATAAAAGAAAACAATTACGTACAATAAGATCATTTTTTATAAAATTTAAAATCTTATAATCGAAATTTTTATATATTTATACAAGTTTTAATCTAAAATTTGAAGAATTAATAATTTCTATAAATAAATTAATATATACCAATAAATATTACAATTCAATTTATATATATTTTTTTATAGATTTTAAGATTTTAATCTTTTTTTATAAAAATAATCTACAAATTCTGCTCCCATATCTACATAAAAATCAGTAATAGAACATTTTAATATTGCAATATTGAAATAAGTAATCTAAAAAAAAAAATATATCTATGATGAAAAAATTTAAAGAAAAGCAATAAAAATTTCGATATAAATTTTAATCTAAAATTCAATTTAAAAGTTTTGAGAAATAAAAATAATTCTAAAAACAAAAGTAATCATCCCTTAGGAATAGTGACCTACAAAGAAATCGAATTGCAAAGTATCATAATTTGCATATAACGTATAGAGAGTTATAGAGATTCGAAAGATTTGTAGAGGATTGTAAAAACTTCGAATTTGATTACCTCCACTTTCACTTCCGGTTGGTCGTCCCTTTTCCTGTTCAAGCCCATCGACTGATCGATCAGCAATGAGTTGTACATAGGAACAACGAACAATTTCTCCGTGGAAGCGAGACGTTCGCATTTCGGCGTCCAAACATGCAAAGTAATCCAAGTTTGCGACAGTAACCACAGTAGCCATACCCAGGCATATTGCTTCGAAACGAAATCGTTGAGGAAGTGCAATGGTGGTGATTCGTAGAATAGATAATCCGGAATTGTATTGTGAAATATGCAAGGATCGGTATGTCTTAAACCGCAAGCGGCAATCAATAACGAGATCGATACCGGTATAGTTAAATTTACAGGGAACGCGTAACTGAAACCTTGTATCAAAATCTTGCACGCGAATTTACCTGAAAGAAAAGCATTATTTTATTTTGTTACTTCTCTTTTTATTTTTACTCTTGTCCAATGATAGATATTCATCTTTTAAATCGAGTAATTTTTTTCTAAATTTGAATTTTTTTAAGATGATTAAGTATTATATTGATCTAAGTAAATTATATACGTATATAAATTTTCATCGAAATCGAGTAACACTGTTATGAGTTACGAATGACTAAATATGATAAAAAAGTTTTTTTGCTTTATAATTTATAATAAAGCTAAAAAATTTTACATTTTTCGGTATCTGTAGTTTCTTTATATGTCTAAATTCTTATTATGTTGACAATCTATTGCAATTTTTCACGTAAACAGGAAAAGACAGTCATGTTTGGTGCACATTCAAAATAGGATTTCGTTTCTATAGGATTACTGTTTCTATGCCGCATATTGACTTAATATTGAGAGCATGTAGACGAGATGAATATCAATAAGATCATCATGTGGTATTATTTATTCATAAGATTGTTCGTATAGGATTTAAGCTAGATTCTTGCTTTTATAGCAAGTGACATATATCGTAATTTTGACATTCTATTTAAAAAAATTAAGAAAACAAAAAAAATAAAATTAAGCAAATATATCTATAACAATATTTTTAAAATATTCAGGAGATTTATATCTATTCAATATTTATAATAAGATATGTATTTGCAGAATATTCAAAGTTCATTCTCTAAGAAAGAAAATCTTGAATAAAATAAATTTATATTTTTTATGTAAAATCATTTCTTTTATATTAAGAATATCCTGTATAATATAATTATTTTATATAATTGTATATAATTATTGTATATTTTTGCTTGAATAATTAAATATTAATTTTGGCAACTACAATCTTTTTTAATAATAGAATAAATAAATTAATTTAACCAGTTTTTTAATTCTAGAAAATTAAATTACAATCGCTACATATTGTAAATTTGCACTTACCAAATATGTACATGAAATAGGCGCTGAATATTTGCAACAGTAGAACATATATAGGACTTTTCACATTTGCCGGTATGGCTATTTTATTATCATCAATATCAACGATATCAGCGATATCTGTTGTTCTGCCAGTGACATCATACATCGATCTTACAACGATTGTGTGATTTCCAAAAGCGTCGCCGAACATGCTGAATAAATGTCCGACAGTTTCACCTTTAATGTATAGTATTAATATCGTGCTGGTAAGAAATGCTATAATTTTCCAAATCGACATGAACATGTAAGTAAAGTATCTTGTCTGTTGCATTTCTTGTTTTACTTTTCCTAGAGATCGAACGAATCCTAATAAATAAAGAATAAATGAATAAGTAAATAAAAATTATCGTGTTTTTTTCTGATGAAAATTATTTCATCGGGTTTTCATTGATAATTTATTTTCTTTTATACAATGAATAATAAAATAATATAATTAATCATAAATATATGAATTATCTTAAATTTCGATATATTAATTAATTTATATATTTAATAAGGTTTAAATTAAATGAAATAGAAAAAATTTTATATTAAATATAAAAAGAAGAAAAAAAAATTTAATTAGAAAAACTTAAGGAAAAGTTTTAAAAAATCTACTTTTATAACAATTTTATTTTATAATTTTTCCATTCTTTCATTTAATATATTCTTTTTATTTCACAGTTTTTTTAATAATCTGGCATCGATTTCGTGATACTTACCAATCGGACTCTGCATCGAAACATAATTTTCCCACCAGCCGCATGAAACTAGGAATAAAGATGGTGGTATTAGCCACAAAGAGAATCGTGAACTGTCCAACAATGGCCAAAGAACAAAACTTGTCCCTTGAGCGACAAGTGCAGCAATATCAATCAGCACCAGAACAAATCGTGATTCATCTTTCTTCTTATTCCGAGAAAGTAGCCCTTAAATAAGAGAAAAAAAAATTTTATTTTCATACAATTTTCTTCTTTTTAAAAATCTTCTTTAAAAATATTTTATCGAATTAAAGTGAAGTTAAAGTTATTAAATTTTAAAATAATCATTTTTTCTAATAAATTTCCTAATACAACATATAATACATACAAATAATAATTAATATATAGAAAAATATATATATCATTATTGATTCAATAATTGGAATCATTTCTTTTTTAATATATCTATTATTTATTTTGCTTTTCGTAAATTAATTCTAATATTTCTAATATAAATATAAATCTATATTTTTTAATTAAGTTGAATTTATGAGAATAAATATTATTTTATTTTTTCCATTTAAATTCTTATAAAATTATATAATTGAAAATTATACATTAAAATTTTTCATATAGCTAATAATTGACAGGATGGAAACCATTCACTTTTGATACTAGAACAGAATATTACATTGTAATAGAGGTCAACGCAATGCACTTTCAAAATGCCATATCCGATTGGTTATGATATCTTCTAACTCATACATTTAATCACAATCTATTTTCTAATGTTAAATTCTTCTTTAGACTTAAACTATAATATTCTCGATTTACAAAATATTTTCAGAAATTATCAATTTAAACTTTCAAAATATAATAATTCAGAGATTGAATTACAGAAACTTTCGATTCCAAATACATAATTCATTCATTCCTCTTACATTTTATAGATAATTGGATCTACTTCTATATTTCCAATTATATAAGAAAAATCTTGTTCTACCAATTGCAAATTATAAAAGAAGTTTATTGAAGATTGCGTCATTCATTTAAATTAAATACAAATGATTCATTTATAATAAAATAATTCGATTGAATTATAATTATAAAAAAATTATATAAATAATATTTTTATTATAAATATTTTTTAATGTGATATATACATACTCGAAAGAAACAATTTGAATATTTTAGCAATTATCACTTCATTATTGATATAAAATTATATAAAAAAAAATAATTGATTATTATAGTAAAAAGAGAGAATAATTTATAAGATATAAGATATAAGTGAAAAAAAGGTTGTACCAATTACATTCTACTAGTTTTAAAGTATTCGAGAAATTCGATTTGAAAATCGAGTCTACGTTTCAAATTAGGAATAAACTACATACTTTTCCAATTCCAGAAATTTTTTAAAAAATAAAAATTTTTAAACGTTCTAAGAGACAAATATTTTAAAATCTAATAATCTATAACAAGAATTTCATGAAAACAATTTATTTTGAGACGTTTATTAGAAAAGATTCCACAAAATAAATAAAACTATTAAAATTATTAGATATTAATTTTATTTAATATCATATAGAATTAATATTATTATAATACCATTATATATTATTCAATATCTACAATAATGAAGAACTTTTTTAATATCAAACAAAATATTTGTTTCTGTAAAAAATTTTCATTTTTACATTTTAAAACTTTTATCTTCAATAATTTTTTCTTATCTATCCTCATCTGAACTTATAATGTAAAAACTTCTTTTTAAAAAAATTTCAAATTCTGATTCAAACTATTTCTCAGTAAACTTAAATTATTCTCTCCCTCTCCCTCCCATTTCTCTTTATATTTAATCTATAACTGCAAAAACTGAATCACAGAAACATTAATCCAAATACCACCTATGTCTCTCCTATCTCTTGCACCTCGTAATCAAATCGACCTCATTCTAACAATTACGCAACGAACATCCTGCTCTACCAGTTGCTCGAACAAAATTTCATATAAAATTGATCATTATAAAAGTGAAACGTGCAATCGCTTACCTAGTACACCGGGTACGAAGCATACGCAGTTCGTCAGCATCGCACCTTTAACCACGTCCAAATCAGGAAGCACTGCCATGAACATCAAAGCTAAACCGATCACGTGGAATGTCTCCATGACGAAAACAACAAGGAAATGAGATGCAGGCGGTTTCTTCCATGATTTGAAGATACATATTCTAATGCTACGGATTAACGTGCCGAATTCAGGCACTGCGAAAGCGATTATGATGCACCAGATCCACGCTATCCTCTCTTGCTCTGGTAACGTTACTTCAAAATACTTGTCCCGGCCTATGAATCAGAAAAATATATTAGAATATTATTAGAATATAATGTATTCACATTAATATTCAAGCATCAACAGTTGCATAAGAGATTGTTGCTCTTGCATTAATATTATATTTGCATAGCGAAATTGTGTAACAGTTATTTTTAAAGATTAATAAAAAATGATATATATAATGAATAAACTATATATTATAAATACGTTATTATAAATTAATGTAATTGTTGAAATATGTTTTTTAATAAATAAGATACTATTTAAGATTTGTCTTCTGTAAAAATATAATATTTTCTAGGAAAAAATCTGTATATCTCACGTATAAATTTAAGAATGTAAAATGTTTTTAAAAATTAAAAAAAAAAGTATTTTTTTGTTACTTTTTGTAAAAAAAAAATACACGAGATTTTTATTAAATATAATTTATAATTATAGTTATAATTACTAATTTATTTACTAAAAATATAAATTTTATTTATTTAATGTACGTAGTTTTTTATATAATAAATTAAATAATGAGAAAAATGAACATTGTAAAATTATTAGGAGCAATTTATTATATTTGCATTAAATTTAATGTTTATATTTAATAGCGATAAAATTAATTAAAATACAACATTAGAAATAATATTGTTTGTAAATATCTTGCGATTGCAAGAAAATTATAAGCATTAAAATAAATTTTATGTTTCTATTAACTCTACAACAAATTTATTATATTATAAAAGCAATTATTTCAATATTATTATAAGCAAATATATATAGAGTAATAATCTCTCGAATATCGTAGTGTCATTAACACGAATCACTATAGATATAATATAACTATAATATAAATATAATAAACTCTATTTATCAAAATTCCTCTGGACAATATTTTATACAATTGAAATTAAAATAGAAATTTTCATTAATTTTTCCTATTATTTATTTATTCAATAATTGAACATTAATTAAAATTTCATCCTAATAAAAAATAAACTTTAGATAAATTTAATTTTATTATTAATAGCAACAGAGATATTATGTAAAAATATACTAATCTGATACATTTAAAAATTAAGATCGTACATATAGAATAGAATAAAACTTTATTCTATTGAAAGTATTAACATAATAGAATATCGAATTAATTATTCGAAGTTTAATTATTTAAACGATCAATTATCCGAACATAAGATAATCTATTTAAATTAGGATATATAACAATGTTTATATTCTAGAACACGTATCATCGAATTTAAAAATAATTAATTAATTTTTTGTAATATATTCAATTAGATATCTACTTTTTTTATATAATAAATTTATGAATTTATATGAATTTATGAATTATTTCACAAAATTTTGCAAAAATTAAAAATTTTTTTTTTAATTACTTTCATTATCTACATTGAACTATTTCCTAGAAGCCATTCGCTTTGTTTCAACCTGGTTTCACGTACTTTCTCTCCTTTGCGTGCACCAGTGATATATATAACGAAAAAGTTCCGTCGTAACTATAATGCGAGCACGATCCACTTTTTTACGTTACTATATGCCAGTTTCCATGAACATTTAAGCACAGTGTAAATGAATGATACAATGTTGTGTGTGTAACGTTTCCATAATACAATAAATTATTTGAAATATGTTTGACAATGTACAAATAAATTTTGAATTAAGATAGAATTCTAATTTTTCTTCAAAAATTTTCTCAATATTCTTTACTTCTTTTTTGTGATAAAACAATAATTTATTAAATTATTTTTTGACAATTTATCTTTTTAAATATCCATTATTACAATTTAGCTTTTTATTTTATCTATTGACAATATGATTAAAATTAATTATTTTTCTTCAAAAAATTTTTCAATATTCTCTATAATATTTTCAATATCTCTTTACATATAAAAATTTACCATACTTTATTATTAAATGATTATATTTTTTTATATTTTTGTTTTTCCAAATTATTACAATCTATTTAATTTATTGGATTTAATGTTATCATTATCTATTCCATAAGATTATAATTAAAATAAAATTGCTTTAGAATATATAGATATAAAAACTGGAAATTTGAATTTATAAAGGTATCTGTATGATATGCTCTGTAATTATGATTTCTGTACAACTCTCTACAATGTTCTTGTACATATACAAAACATAATATAAAGCAACAATCCTATAAAGTAATCATTTCTCAGATATTAATTAAGTTATCAAACATAAGGAAGAAAAAACAAGTCAAGAGATTGAAGGATGTGATCATATTAGGATTACTATTCCATTCAAAATAGATTGTATCAAATATTAGATCTAGAAACTTGAATGCAATGTGTATAAAATTTATTATAAATATTAATATATAGCTCAGAACAAAGAATCCAACAAACACTTAATTGAAGTATTTATAAATGAAAATTGCAATGTATAAGTAATAGTAATTTAAGCTGAAAATTACACAATATTGATTTTGAATCAAATGAAAAAAATCACCAATTATTAATATTAATTCTAAAATCATAAAAAAAAAAGATTTAAATATTTTATTGAATATTTCATTAAATACTTTATTGATTTTATATTTAATTAATTTTAAGAATAATCTCTTATTTTTTATGCATTAAAAAATCATGCAAAAATTAAAATATAAAAATTATAGTAATAAATATTATATTATTGAATTATATATATTATGATTACGATAATTAATATTAATATAAATTTAAAATTATTTTGAGAATATAATTGAGAAATATTAAATACTATAAATTCAAATATTAAATAGTATTAAAATAATATATATTAAATAATAATATTTTAAAGATAAATATATGTTGATAATAAAATTTTTCACATTAAATTTATGTAATTTTAAAGTCATTCTTTTTAAACATATTTTTGTTCGCTGAAAGTAATTGTGACACGTGTACATAAATTTAAGAATTATTCTTTTTTTTCTTTCTTAATTCAGATTTATATTCGCTATTTTCTCAACTTTGTAACGCAATGCAAAACTTTGAAAATAAATTTAAAGTGAAGATAAAAATTCATGGATCAACAAGCACAAATCTTTTTTTTTTTCTTTTCCTTTCTATTCGTGTTTATCATTTCTTCATTTTTTCCAACCTTAGAAAATAAATTAAAACGAGACAAGATACAAATAATACCTGAGGCTATCTAAGGCGCCAATAATCGTCTTAGAATTAATTAAAGATCTCGTGATAACGATAGTATGCACGAAAGTTTAATCACTTACCAATATCCCTGTTGCAGTGAACGATCGTTCGATTGGCTCTCAACTGTGATGTCATAAATAGAATAGTTCCTTTGGCAACTACACCGCTTCCTAATACTATCACGAAAACTAATAGGTACACGATCACTTTCGTTATCTGTACCGTCACTTCCAGACATCTTTGATTAGCCATTGAACCGGAATCGATCTTCGGCGGTGGATTCCGGAAGACGTCCCATGCTTTTGTTTCCACAACTGTTCTTTGACTGGAAATATTAGAAATAAAGAAACGTGATTTAATTAAGAATCAATATTAATTCTAGCTATTTTATCATTATTTTAGATTTTTTCTTTTCTATACGAAAAGAATGGTGAATATAGTTTGATACTTATTAAAAAATGATAAAAATTTGTCAATCACGAAAGTAAAAATATATTATAAGATTAAAATATAAATATTTTAAAATTAAAACATTAAATAAATAAAGATATATAAATTAATAAGAAAAGTTTAATTGATTGGAAAGCAAGCAAAGCAACCATAATAGCAATTAAATATCGTCTGTTATCTGGTTAATCTTTAAATTTCTTTAAATTATATTGAAACAAAACAATATTTACGATTTTTCTTGGAATGCATTCGCTTTTTTCTTATCTTTATCGATATATTTTATGTATATGTATATATACCTGTCGCCATAATCCTGTGTCAATGGTGTACTCTCACCGTCTGAAAAATCGTCATCATCTGGCATTGTTCCACTGCCTGGCATCATTCCATTTTGTTGTTGAGTTTTTGACATTCTATAAAAGTAAAATATCAATTTTTTAAAAAATGGAAAAATAACAATTTTATTATCTTGTAAAATTATTATTTTTTAAAAATTGAAAAAAAGAAGATTATAATATTATCAATCGAATAATACCAAATAATTTTTAAAATATCTAATAATTTTAATTTTTTAGACATTTTTTCTACATTTCTTATTAATTATAATTTATAGAATCTTGAATATTATAGTATGGAAATTTAATATCATAGATCGAGAATGTGAAACCAGGTTTCGATGAAAGTAGCCTGTGCTTTTTTATTCGCCAATGACCTTCGTTTTATGGCTTAAGTAATTGGATCCTATTAACTTTAAATATCACATTATAAAACGTTATGAATCGAATTTAACGCAGAGTTTAATGAAACTTTAATAAAAGTATTAAGTAAATTCGTTAAAATTAATTAAAAGATCATTCAAACTTTTTTTTTATTTTATCTTATATTTTTAATTTAAAACAACGAGACAATCATACAGTATTGTTATATTTAATATCATTAATCGCTTGCAAGAAGCACACTAATAATTTATAATTATTTGCCTGGTTTTGAATTTGAAGTTCTAAGCTAACGTAACTTTGGTATTTTAAACGTTCTTGTTCATATGAATAATTCCATGAAATGTAAAGTTAGACTGTTTCGAATAATAACAAGAATTACGAATTATAAAATGTATTTCAAAAATTAATTTCTAGAGATTATGTCACACTGATATATTAGTATTAATATTTATTTTAGAATAAATATTAACCAGCCATCTCGAACACCTGTAAAAACTTTTATACCTCGCATTTTTTTTATTAAATATTTAAAATCTAAAGATAAGAGATATATTGAATATATATTTTTCAATCATGAAAGAAATTAATAGCATTATTTTCTTCACGACTTATCATTTTTCGTTATTATTATGAAATATCAATGATATTTGAATTTTATATTGTTTCTAAATTTTTTATTTTGTGAAAAAAAGGATTAAATATTTTTGTTACTTATAACATGAAATTCTGAACAATTTATTTAAATTTTTAAATAAATTAAATGTACACGATGATATTTACATGATATTTATTTGTACAGAATAACACATAAATGAAATCATTTCAATTATATCAGAATTTTTAAATAAATTTACCAAACAAAAAAGAGTATCGAAGAAAAGTTTTTCGCTTCCTAAAATCATGTCAAATGGAATAAAAATAGTTATTTTAATAGATAAAAATTCCTCTTCCATATTTCTTTTCCGCTATAAAAAAAATGGCAAATCTCTCTAGTTATCTGACAGAAACGAGAAACAATAAAGAAAGTGCGCATGTAGAACACCGCGCATTAAAGAAGAAAGTTGGCCGATAAAAAAAATCTTATAGCTGCAAATGCTACGTAACGATCGAGAAAAAGAAGAAATAGAAATTCTTGGTGAAACGAAGATAATCACGATATTTTGTATTGGAGCTTCAAATATCGAATATTATCGAAATAAACATAAACGATGAAGTGAATGTTTTGTAACGGATCAGTTGGCAACCGACTTTCTATATTTCTCGCCACGCTTTACCTGTAAACTCGGCTAAAACCGCATTTTCGCGGATGAAAATCTGTTTATATTGGATTATATTTACATATTTACTTTCTATGGAAAGGTTTTCTATTTAAGCTAATTATCAGATTATAAATATTTATGTAGTTTTGGGAAATTTAAAAGATATATGCAGAATTAATACGATATCCTGCATGATGTACTTCATTAATTCTACGATAATGAAGTTTCAATTCATATTAAAGAGAGGTAAAACAAGTAAATTAATTAATTAATTAAATTATAATCAAATTATTGATAATTTTATAATTTTCGTTGTAATATTTGTAACAAATTTCTATATTGAATTGTGAATCTTGATGAAATTATTGGAAAAAATAATTTTCGAAAAAATATTTAAGTTTAGAATTTATCCTAATTTGTTCTCAAAATGAAAACAATCCACAAAATTGAAGATGTCTTGTAAATTATTCCAAAAAAGTTGTTGAACGAAACGAAAATTATATATATTTGAATAAAAAATTGAATATTAAAAATAAATTTAAAAAAGTATCATTTCTCTTCTTCTTTTAAGTTTCATATTTAATCACATGTATAAAAATATCAATTTGCATAGATATTCACAATCTACTAATTAATGATTCATCGAAAGGGGAATAAGAAATTCTTTGGTTTTACAAATATTTGCCTTATTATTTTTACGAAATCATTCATACATGACTGATTTATTGCAAAGTCATTAGTTATTAAATAATTATGTATGCCATTAAAAGAACAGGATATCAAATCTTTCAAGAAATGAGTGATATTGTTTCAATGGAATTTATTAAAAGATATATAAGAAAGTTTCAGTTTCGATCTTTGTAACTTTACAACATATTTTTCTACAAATATCACGAAATATCATTTAAATAAAAATAACAAACTAAAAATAAAATAAATTCTTTTAATACTTCTTTTAATACTGAAAAATTTATTTATTTTTATTCTTTTTAATATTAAAATTTTTTATGTTAAAATTTTAGCAAACAAAAATTAAGTTATAATGATAATCTGAGACAGATAAAAAAACAAATGTAACACAAATAGTATCCATAAATATTTGAATAAAAACGTAACGCTTCAATGGGTTTAATGCAATATGAAACTCAATAAAAATTCATATTCGTATTCAGCTTCAAACAATATCCAATATCCAATATTATATTCTGCTAAGATTGCAATTAATATCCTGTATTTGTTATTGTAAATATATAAATCGTGTTATTTAATTTTGAATTAATTAATTTCATTATTGCACGTAAAAGTATATGGAATACATATTAAAATTAAATAATTTAATCTAACTATGGTCATCATCATAATTTATAATGAATTATAATGAATCGAATTAATTTAATATTAATATTTCAAAATAAATTTTTCTATTTACCTACAATATAGTGTAAAATCAATTATCAGAATGAATTCCTTCCTTCTTTCCTTCTTGCACTTAGTACTTTACAATAAATCGCGATTTATAATATAATATAATTACATTATCGTATTCTATAAAGATAATTTTCTTGCTACTTAATTTAAAAAAAAAAACTAGTGTACTAATCCGTAATAATAAAATCACGTTAATTTTTTTAATTCCCTTATATCGTAAGATGAAAGAGTAATTTAATTAAGTGTTACTGAAAATAATCAACCTTATGTACTCAACTCAATCATTAGTTATTTCATTATAATAAAACCATGAAATAATTAATTTTTCAAATTTTCTTTAAACCTTATATGAAAGAAAAGAAAATTATTCGAATATTAAATAACTCAAAAAAAAAAAAAAATTAAAAACATTATGATTCACTAACCAAACACAATCATACTCGATTCAATTCATACTCAATTCATCAAATCACATGAAAACAATGTCTTTTCTGCATTCTCATTCTCATTATCTTCGAACAATCGTTTTACATATGTTATCAAAATGTTTTCCTAGAGAGAAAATTAAAGAAGAGAGAGAAGTTTCAAAAATCATCGTGTCACTTCGTTTAATGAGTTTTACTCGAGATCTAATTATCAGTTTGCCAGAAGAGCTGCTATTAAGAGACGAAATAGGGCAGAATAGAGGAAAGAAGCGATGAAGGAACAGGAGAGGAAACCTCCTAGCTCCTCTCGTTCGTTTCGATCTCGAGACACGGACAACAAGAAGGCGGAGGCGCACCTTTGTTCGTGGAGGTCTGGGCTTTCTGGTTCCTGGACACTGAAAGTGAAAGGGAACGAACCGTGAAAGATAACGTAGCAAGGACGTCCACTGCAACTCGCCGTGTCGGTTGCTGCCCTCGAGGTACGTCACGGATTCGTTCGTTCCTCGGTTCCACCCCCTCGACACCTCTCACGCCATTCTATCCTCTGTTCACCACGTTCTTTTCTACTTCACCCTGCTTTGTCTCGCACTCCTTTTCTACGATCCTTTTACAGCCAAGTTTCTTGATCGAGAATTCTTTCGATTTAGGATTTCGCCAAAATAGATGATAGATTTTTTTTTTAAAAAAGCTCGAATTCATTCAAAAGACTTTTGATTCTTTGATCTTTTCATTTTTAAAGTAATTAATTGAACATCGATTGTTTCTCGCAAATTCTTTTTCTTTGTTTCCGTTAATTCTCATTAGATTTTATTCTGGCTCGAGTAGAAGATCGTTCGTGAGATTTCGTCCAGTGCTCGCTACTTGTGTGTATTTTGAATATTTCGTGAGCTATTTCGGAAGAATTAAAGGTTTCTAGGTGTAGTGAATTAATAAAATTGATTTATATAGAGTTGACTTGTGAAATATTGAACATATGAAAGTAATGGATATCTGATATATTAGATTTTTAATATTGTTTAAATGTGTGAATTTTAACTTTATCATCGGGATTTTAACAATTCTCTTTGAAATTAGGAAATCAAAATTTTAGTGATACTTTCTTTAAAATATATTTATACTATTTTTTTGTTCTTTCCTTGTTTCTTCTTTTATACTGATTTTTATAAATAATTAGTAACTTTATAAGTAATTTGTTAGATTTAATTTATAGATATGTGTTACATAGATTATATATTTATACATTTTTTTTAATAAAAACGTTTATTATTGATCTACATTTTAATATGTTCTTTAATAAAAACAATAGACAATCACTGGCATAAATTCTCTTTTGCTAATAAAAATCTTCTTAAATTTCTTAATTAGTTAACACCAGAATAATCAATTATATTTATTGCTAACAATATAATCATGTAATATATAAATAATAAAGACTGGTTTATGTTTAATTCTTTTTTTCTGTGACGAATCACTTCTAATTTATTATTCGACTAACGATCTATTGTGTAATCGATAATCGTTCAACCTTTTTATCTTGCTCCATAATTCTAACTTGTAACTACTCATGAATTAATCTTCATCACAAATGAAACAAAATATATATAATAATAAATAATTCAACATTTTTCATGCACATTTTTCGTTTTGGATAGTTTAAAGATAAAATAATGCAAGTAACAAAATCTTTAATTTAGAAAGAGTTTGGATAAAATTAAATTTTAAATTTTATAAAGTACATTATTATAGAAACTCATTAAAAGTTGGGAAATTTGTGAGAAAATAAATTATAATATTATAACAAAATAAAAATATAAAAAGAAAAAGGAATATAATATATTTCTAACAATAGAAACTAAATTAAATTTGATTTATTAAACTTATTAAAAAATAAAAATGAAATCTCTATAAAATAGCACATTGAATGAATTGATAGAATCTAAATGTTGATTGATAATGAATCGATTTATTCTTCATGAAAATTTTTTAATTTCATTTTTAAATATCCCTTTATTATAATTGAAACAATAAATTGCAGCAAATGTATATATTAAAATGTTGATATGTTTTTTATAATCAGCAAATGCAATTATATTACTGTTCTATTAATTTCATAAAAATTTAATACCTAATTCATATATCCTACAAAATTATAATATATATATACCAATATATTATTAAAACAATTAAATCAAATCAATCATTGACAACAATAATAAATATAAATTTAAAATTATTATAGAAATACATCAACATAAAAAAATATATAGAAATATCACAAAAATGTTGACATCGATCAACAAAACAAATAAGCTTTTAAAAAACAATGATCTTACAAATCAATAAAGCTAGTAAAATATTAGACGATAAAAATACAAGTTTTTCGAATTATCCAATTGAAGTTAAAACGAAACGTCTCTTCAATTCGATATCAATTCGATTCGTTTTTTAAAATTATTAAAATAATTAATGTCCAAAGAGAACATAAAAAAAATATATAAGAAAACACGTTTCGCGCGGAGCTTATCAACCTTCTCTTGTGATATTCTATTCCTCTTGTATTTTATTCCGATCATAAGTTTAAACTTGTATTCATAAACATCAAGCGAGCATGAACATTGGTGCACCGGCGAGGTTGTGCATGATTATGGCGCGTGTCTCTACTCCCTAGACTACCACTTTTCGTCGTCTTAAGGCCGTTGTCCTATGAGTCATTGTCCACCATGGAATTGTTTGCCTTCCTCTCTATCCTTTAATCCAGTGATTTCCAACCTCTATAAATTTTGAACCCTCTTTTCTAATACTAAGAAAACAATTAATAAAAGTATTTTTTTTTAGATATTTTTGATATAATTTGACAGAAAAATATTTTTAACAAAAGAAAGACAATTTTTAATGAGCTATTACAAATTATATAATATATTTAAATTTGTTACAGCTGCTCGATTTTCTTTTCTATTTCCTTTCTTTCTTTTCTTTCATATATTTATGCATACAAATATTTAACAATATTATTGCTATGTAAAAGATTTTTAAAATCAGAAGATTTTTATAATGTATTTCTGTTAATAATATCACAAACATGTATTGATATTGTTTATTGATTAATTCAACACTAAATTAGAAGCATTGTCTTTGAATTAACCTTTCATGGTTATCTGGGTCACTTACGTTCTCTGATGCAATGGATGCACGATGTTATCGTGTACAATCAATTAATCAATCGATAATACAAATTAATAACAGATTAAAAGTGACACCTAGCGATAATAGAAGTTACTAGCATTAGATTAGATTAACGGATGTACGATTCAAAGTGTATCATAAGCATGTACACAATACACTTAGTATAATGTACAATAAGTTTCTTTTTTTTTCTATATTATCTATTTTTTAAATAAATGTTAATTGTCTGTAATCAGTTTTTAATTCTCATTTCTGGATCGCTTAGAATTAAAGAAATTTTTATTTTTGCTAAACCTTTTGAATATTCAAAATTAAAATCTAAAATTTTTTCAGATTTTGATTTAATAAAAACAATAGTCATGGATATAAATAACTTAACTTGTTTTCACAGAATTTGTAATATATTATTAGTTCATGAAAGATTAACTAGTAAAAGAATAACAGTATAATTTTATTAAGATATTAAAAATCATTATAATAAATTTGTAATGATAATAATTATATTAAATTATAAATAATATAATTTATATTAAAATAAACAAATATTAACTGATTAGTAATAAAAAATTACGATTTTTTTTAATGTTTTTAATTCAGTTGAAAACCACTGCTTTTACCCCTTGTCGTGGTCCAGCTAACTTCGCTGTTGGTTTCTTTCGCGACCACTTGTCTCTATATTTAACGAGGAATTCAATTCATGCGCGTATATGTTTTTCAACGCGTAGGCTTTCCATTTCTTGGCTGTCTACCTTAAATGCTATTCGGTCATGTGTTCTTTTTAGACTATGTGTGTATGTAAATTGTGTAAATTGTGTGTGTATAAATTGAATAAAGAGGATTAATATAAAAAAAAAACGAGTTATGACAGAAATAAATGGAAAGGTAACGTTGAATGTAACGTTGCTAAGAACGAAGTGATTTTAAGGAAGTGATTTTGATGAATTTAGTGACGAAAGTATTTGTAATTTTAGTTAAAATATGCCTTAGTTAAAGTATACTAGTATACTTTAAGAAATCTGAAGTTTCATCTTAGGACAAATAAATTAGACTGCTTCTCTACAAAGTTCACAAGATAAGTTTTCCAACTTTGTTCAAGAGATAAAAGATACTATGAAACTTTAAGTGTATATATGTATATATCTTAAAATATATCTTAAAAAATAAAAAATAATGTTTTAATTAATTAAGACAGGATAATAGATAATGTGTAGAAATTGTAAAATAAAATACTATGAAATATTAAAAGATCGGTTAATAGCTTATTTTTAAGATTTAACGATTCACTAAAGAGATAATTAATTTTAATGGTTTCATTAACATTATATGAACTTGTCATAATTAAATTGTAAAATAATAAATAAAATATTCTATTATTTTGAAGAATTAATGTGAAAGAAATGATTTAATATCTCACATTGCATTTATTCATAAAACAATGATATTTAAAAAATTCAAAAAATATTTATATATTTATACTTTTATATTTTTGTCTATTTTGTAATTTTTCAAGAATAGAGAATATATTATACAAAATTTTATTATACAAAATACATTATACATACGAATGTATAAATCACTAAAATATTCTGTTCTCTTGGATATTTTTTTTTGAATTTTTAATTTTATTTTTATATTTAAAAAATATATATTATTTTATGTAAAAAAAGAAGAAGATAATAAATTTTTATTATCTTTATTTTTTTATTTTATATTTTTATATTTATTAGATTATTTTTATATTTTCTTAGCATCCAAGATATATACTATAAAAAATGATTTTTCATAAAGTGTGAAATAAAATTTAATAGCTATTAGTTTAATTTTTGTTTAATAATATTTTCAACACTTTTTTTTCTATGTAATTTTAATCAAATAATCAACTAAAAATAGTAAATTCATATATTTTAATATTTTTTCAAATCAAACACTTTGATTGAAATAATATTAAAATATAAATCTAAAATTTCATTATAATATGCTTTAAAAAATTTAATTAAAAAATCATCAAAATTATATAATATAAAGATAAATAAAATGATTAAATATTGAAATTAATGCTTTGAAGATTAACTTGTGATTCTCTTTATGTAAAAAAATGTAAAATCGAATGTACTTTCTATCAATCAGATACCGTGTCTAAAATATGGAATAATCATTTTCAACGTTTTCTCCAAAAACTTTCTTAACTAACTGTTTCCACTTACTGTTTAACTCTTTCAACGTCCCAATTTTAACTTCTGTCCAATTCCAATCTTGATTCTTTCATTTTTCTATTTGAATTTTTTCTTTACATTATTATTTCTTTTCTTTCACGATTGAGATGTAAATATTATCGATTGAAAAACGTTCTTTCACCGATGTTATGTATCTTCGATTGGTTATCTTGCATGCTATCACGAGTCTTTCGATTACATTCGACAGAAGAAGAAAATAACGGTAATGCTTCCTTGTAGCTGTGACACCGATTGACAGTAATTTAAATGTCGCACTACACCCACAAATTGAATCGAGTACAATGTACACATGTATCTGGATATACACACATAGAATGTTCCACATATATATTCTCCTGCTTAAAAGTTACACAAAAACTTCGATATTAAATGAAACTTCGATATTAAAAATTGTATCTCTTTCAAATTGGTTTTCTTTTCTATAATTAATTTTTATTCTTTTTTTCTTTTAGACGTTTATTAAATTGAATGTTTATACAGATCAAATTTGTAATTTATATCAATCAATCTAAATATAATATAATTAAATAAATTATAAAATTAAAAAATGAGATATGAGTATTTTTCTATAAGAAAAAATATTCAATACTCTTGCTGTTTTAAAAGTGTTAAAAAGTTTTGAAAGGATGAAATTATATTTATCTTTTTAATAACTTTTAAAAAAAAAAGATAAAAAATATTTTCCACGTGTTTCCTTACACTTTTCTACAAAACTTAAATAATAATTATGTTTCATTAACACTAATAATTCTCACTTAAATAACAACATATGGTTCAATGGAAACCATATTTAACTCTCTTCTTCTACCTTCTTCTACCCTTAAACCATCTTTCAATTAAAACCTAGTCTTCCCACAATTACAATTAAAACCAAAAATTTCAATTTCTCAAGAAATTGTCATTTTTCAACGAACCACCCTAAATTTATAAATAATTCAAACTCAATTTATTTCACGCCAAACACAAAGCCGTAACATAAAGCGAAAGATCGAAAATGAAATCGAAATAAACAATAAATAAAAGTGGAACACACCTTCAATTGTACACGAAACGAAGAAATCGATCGATCGTGAGGAAATTCAGCGGTGAATTCGCGCGTTAAAATGAATCACAGGACGAAGAAAAGGGAGATAGTTTCGCAGAAGAACGCGAGAGCAGGGAGAAAGGAATGACCTTGCGCACGTAGGATATTTCGAATCGAATCGAGGAGAGCGCGTACAAAGACGCGCGCCATGATTAACCGGTTCCAACCGTTCGTGATTCCTTTGTGAATCAACCGTTTTCCCGCGTATCCGGTAACTAGGTTTCCTCCTTCACAATCTAACCTCGTCGATGTTGGGTTAGTATGTCTCTAGGCGTGTTTCCCACGCGACGTGTGATTCACTTGACTTTGTCATCTTTGATCGCTTTCTTAACCCCACACGCGGGAAAGGTTCTGTTGAAAGTTGGACGGAAGAAAACATTAGACGCGGGAAAAATTGCGCTGTGAAGACGAATCCAGTGTTGGTTGAAGGATTGTATGAATATGAAACCAATGAAAAAGTAAAGAAGATTTGAATATGAGATTTAAGAATAGGATGAATAAGATAAAAGTATATTTTAGTTTAGATATTTGGCCGATAATTGTTCGAAAATTGAAAATGATTGAAAAGAATGTAAAATGATGTTGATAAAAATATGTTTTGATTTAAACTAGATTTTGTTCGCTTCTATATTGAAGTATAAATTTTTTAAATTGTCTTAAATTGTTCAATTGTAATTTTTATCTTAAATCATTTGTCTTTTTTCTTATAGTATAAATACCCTTAAGTGAAAATACTTTCAATGTTTTACAACTTTTTTCTATTTTCTATATTTTGAAGTACCTTATTTCTTATATTTCCATTTTGATACTATCATGTAAAGTATTCAAGGATATAATATTAATTTCTTATCAAAAGAAAATAAAGTATATATTATCCAAATAGTAATAAATATTCGAATAATGGATTATTAATAATTAATTAAATTAATTATTTAATTCTTGTGCTATGATATTTATGTATTTTTCTTATAACTACAAACTACAAAATAATTTAATAAAATTAAATATTTTATTTAAATACACTAATTTGTATACTTTGTTCGTTTATTTGTTGTGTTAATAATGTTTGCATAATTTTCTGATTTATTGTGAATAAATATAATTATGAGCATGAATAATAATTCAATGCAACATCAATCTATTATTGGACATCAAACTCATCGTTTAACTATTATCGTGAAAAAGAAAAGATTCTTTTCTTTTTTATATCGTCTAAATGAACAATAATTTAAAATAATAAAAAATATTGCAAATAAAAATCATAAAATTATATGTATTGAAAATCTACTAATTGGAATATTCAAATGTTCAATATATATATGCGATAGAAATAAAATTTGTTTAAATAAGCATAAAAATTTAATCAGCTTTATAAATAAATATCCTTATTTCCTATTAACTTTTTATCTAAAAATATCTAATCGAATGATGTATCTTATTATTTTTACAAATTATTCTAAGATACTAGAATAATTTTATTAATAAATTTATTTCCTTTTTTTTTAAAAAAAACGTTCCTTTTCTTTATTTCTAATAATTATTTCCATTGGAGTTAAAAGTTACTATTAATCCGCTTTCTTATTCTTATTGAATAATTTAAATCGATTTTTAATACTAATACTAACATAAAGAGTATAATCAGAAGGACAAGTTGAATAGATGACATATGATAATAGAATGAATAAAATTCTTATGAATCGTTGTTGAATTTTGAAGTAATAATATGTATAAAAATAAACGATTAATTATATATCTATTTTCATTATTTAATTTATATAATGAATATTTTATAAAATTGTAAATTATTAGTAATCTCTTTATTGAATTGAATAGACAAAATTATTTCTGAAATTCATTATGATACAAAAAAAATTTTTTGATTATTTTCCACAATTATGATTTCTTAACATAAATAACTTTTAAAATGATTTCACATTTTTAAAACAAACAAAAAAAAAAGATCCTCATCCTAATAATATTCGTTGATATATAATTAGTCTAGTTATATATGCTAGTCTAGTTTAGATCAAAGCAACATTAGAAGTAGCATTACATCCACTGTAGGCATTGAAATCTCTCGGAAGTATTATATATCGATATCTGTACGCAAGATATGTATCGCATTTCGAATAATTCAATGTAATTAGACACAATTTTTACGTTAAAAAACAGTTACCTTGATAGTGACGAGACCAATATACTTCCAATGGAAAGAAATAATTCGTTTCTATACTTTAAGTCACACTTTGAGGTCGAGAATAAAATTCCAATGATTGTTGGATCATAATAACTTCAATACTTATAGATACATTTTATTCTTGATGACTAAGATTCGTGATAAAGAAATGATAAATAATGAAACAATTTTGAAATGAAATAATTCTTAAATTTTTAAAAAATTTCAATTTATAAAAATACATTGATGATTATTTTAGAATAAATGATTAGATAATTATTTAAAAAATTGTAATATTAAAAGATGTATATGTATAAATATGACTAAAATAAAATAAAATAAAATATCATATCTTTTATTAGATAAATATTAAAAACATTTATAGAAATTCAAATTTATTTTGAAACCCAAATAAATTTAACTTTATTAAAAAAAAAATCAATTTAAAAAATTCTAAACTAAATTCTAATTTCAAAAATTATTTCACTTGTATATATGTATTTATTGTTCTTTTATTACAAATATTTCATTTCATGATTCTTCAAAGTTTAGAATCAATCAGATTAAAATTTCTTAAAAATTCAATAATATTGAATCATTTGGCATTCCTTACTTCTTTATTTCACTCATATTTATATCATATTTTTTCTAATCTATCAATTGCGAATGTGCATCAATTGTTATCAATTACTGTATCTTTGATAAGAAATAATCTTATATTTGCGCAAAAAAGTAAACTGATAACAATCATTCTAATGCTATTGGTACATATTAGGTCAATGTCTGTATTAATCGACTTAGTAGATAAACATTAAGAGAAAAATGATTTTTATTAATAATGTAAAATCAAATGTATTTTTTATCGATAAAAATTAGATTTTTCTATTTCTTTTGATTGATCTTGGATTTTATTTTAATTGATGCGATAATTAAAGAAAATACATATCTAATTTAGAAATTTCTAGTTTCGAGGCGTATTGTTACCAGATGATCATGTAGAGATAATAAGGAATTTTATTACAAAGAAAAGCTCTTTAATCGGAAGATAAATCATTTTTAATACGTTAAAAATGTGTAATCGGAAGATAAGTCAAACTATAATATGTTATTCAAGGACTGCACCGTGAATCAGTTTCGTTAAATGATTAAGAAGTAAATAAGATTAAGATATTGATGAATAAAATTTAGATAAATAACTTTTTAAAATAACTTTTAATAATTAATAAATTTTAATTTTAATTTAATAATTTAATTAACTTTGTATAACTTTATTTTTTATGATTCTTATAATTATTATAATTATTAATTATTAAATTCTAAGATAAAAAGAAATTATTCTAATTCACGTTATTGTAATTTCATGACCTCTTTTTGATATTTTATATTTGCCATAATCAAAGATTCATCTGTTCAAATACGATATATAATTGAATAGCAACATTAATTATTAAATATTGTACAAAAGATTAGATTCACAAATATTAATTATTTATGAGACTACCAGAAACACTTGTGATAACTACATCATGCATGATACATGATGTATTATTTGATCGATTATTTTGTCATTGAATTTTCTAAAATGTGTATTGACGTATTAACTACTCAAAATAAAACTAAAATTTTTAATCTTTCTTCATTTATTTTGTAAAATATAGAAAAACGATTTTAAATCAATAGCATATTGGTTTTTTTTATTTTAATATCAAACAAACAAAAATTTTATCTTCTAAATATCTAAAAATAACTAATTTAAAATAATTCTTTAGCCTCATGCATAAATTAAAAACTAATTAAAAAAAATTACTAATTGTATATGCAATATTTAAATTTTGTTATTTAGATTATGTAATGATCAAGAAAATTGTTAAATTGTAATTTTTAAATCTGTTTAATATCTATAATAATATATCTCGAAATAAGTAACTCTAATGAAAAGCAAGATTATTCAATTATTCGAATGTGTCATGTTCTAGTTCTATCGACGAAAGATGAAAAATGCCACTTTTCTATCAATTATGCAACATTTAATCGAAAAAGCATAACATCGATCACGCAACGTGCCGCGATTAAAGAATCAAAGAAGAGTTACATTACGCTTTCTACGCGATCTCCTTGATCCTCAGCCAATTAGTGACTCAGGATGAAGGAAGAAAAAGGAGAATAATCAACGAAAGTGAGAACAGAAAAAGAAAGACAAGAATCGCGTCAGAATGTCCTATAAATATCTAATTTCCACCTCACGCCCTCGTCTCTTTTGCAATACCGTTATAATGTTCGCGTGTTGCCTTGCAAAATGATCAATGAAATCTCAATCGCAAGTCTTGACATAGAAATCTTGCATTCTCATAATTAGACAGCGAAATTTCATTAGAAGGCGATACAGATATCTTTCATTTTATCATCTATAACATTTTTATTCAATTAATGTTTTCTTATTAGATTTTATAATATTTAAAATATATTCTTTTTTATAATTTTTTATTATCAAAAATATTGCTTTTCATTTTAGTTTATAATATTTCTATGATATTTATTGAAATCGATATTTCATTGTATTTATAATATTCATTAATTTCATGATACTTATCCTTTTATATTTTATTTTTTTTTTTTAATTAATAAGAAAATTCATTATCCAACGATTCCAATATGCGATTATAATCTCAAAATATATACATTGAAAAATTATATAAAGTAAAACAAATAAAACGTAAGTCGACATTTTAAGCGAAAACTACTTCCATAATTCATAATTTATTCATCAACATTCATCGTCTTTAACCGGAGATCATAAATCGCTAAGCAGTTTCAAGTAAAGTAGCTGTCATCGCGCGGCAAGGAAGCGATCGGATCATTCACGAAATTACGAAATCTCTCGTTGCTCAGATGCTACAATAGAAAGTCAACAGTCACGCCGAAGAAACTCTTCTCCCCCGAAAGAAAGAAACGGGTCATATTTATTCCTTTAAGATTTAAAACCGATCGGAATTCGCGCGTGCCCCTAACGAGCAACCAACACGAAACGAAACAAAGAAAAAATACGACCCTCCAAGAGAAAGAAAAATAAGAGGTTCAGAGAAGGAGTGGTACTCAACTGTTGAAATCTTTCAATTAACAAAAATTTAATTTCAATTCTAAGTGTAGTTTAAATTTCAAAATTTGTTTTCTCTTTTTCAACTATGTTTCAACGTCACTTTCTTTATCAATTTAATATGGTATATTAACATAATTAATTTACAGAATACTTCTAAATTAAGAAACAAACTAAATTCGTTTTATTTATATTTCTCATTCTAAAAGATAAATAAGATGAATAAGTTTTTTCCCAAAACATGCTTGCATAAAGATAGAAGATACAAAAAAATTTGCAAATTATTACTTTCTTTCTTTCTTCGTATATCAAAGATCATATC
>NW_006264378.1:50827-57780 GCF_000469605.1 Apis dorsata | reverse complement strand
AAAAAAAAAAAAATTCATAGAAATCCTTAAAATATAATATCTCACGAATATCTTATATCATTTTTTCGAAATACACTTCGTACTATTCTACTAAACTTCCCCCTCCCCCTCCCCAATAATATATTTATCGAAAATTACCGCGCGATTCAAAACACTTCGCCGATCCCACACTTTCTCTTCGCGGAAAAACGAGCGCAGAAAATCACGTACCTGCCAAACAAAAGTGAAACCTCTCTGCCTATAGCGGAAACCTATCGACAGTCTGCGTATCTTCCTGGTAACCAGAACGATTCGACGTACCCTTTTGATCGCATGGAAAAAATGGAAATCACTGTTTTCGTCGGAACGATACACCATACGGACGTGTCGTGGGTCCGATCACCGATCACCGGCCATAGGGCCACGAGTTTTTCGTGTTCATAAGCGCGCGCACGGCCAAAAGAGAGAAGGAGAGAGAGAAAACGTTGGTCAGAATCGTTGGAAGGCGGTCGACGACCAAGGATCCTCGTAATCGGCCCAGGTGAAAGCCGTTTAGGTGAGCGGTGAGCGAGCGACTGGCTTAGCCACGATCCACCAGAGGTACCAGAAGCGATTCAGGATCCCCTCTTGCTCCGCTATAACTTTCACGACACACACGGTTAAAGAGTGACTCTCTTTATCTCTTTCTCTCTTTACTCTTCCTCTCACGATTTTTCCTCGCCACTCCCCCGCCCCCCCTCGCGTCTCACGAATCGCCTCCGCGAGCGCGGTGCGGACCCCCAGGTGTCCCTTCGACGATTTTTTCGATGTCAAAGCTGTGGTTGACCGGATCGCGAGACGCAATGTAACAATGGCGCCGATCTATCGATAGGAATTCAGGTTTCGTTGCGAAATTCTGTGAAAGATACGAAAGGATATAATGAAAAGATCGGCTTTCGTTTTTGATTGTTCGTTCAATAAATGTGATGAAACTTTTCTTCTGAAGGTGATTTTAATTTTGTTTCAGTATGAGAAAGACGATGCAGTAATAGGTTTTTAAACGTAGAATTTAGATTCTGAAGTTTTAAATTTCTTAGAGTGGAAATCGATTAAAGTTTTAAATTGGAGATCTAAGAAATAGTTAAGTTTCTTGAAATTATTGTAAACATGAAAGTCATCCAAAACTGGAAGGTGAAAATTATAAGTATAATAAAATAAATTTAAAAAATAAGTTATTTTGAGTGAGAGTGAGAGAGAAAGTTGAATGGTTTAATCAGATGAGAATGATGAGAATTAGTGATTAATTATTTCTAGGAATTAAACATTCTTGCACAAGAAAGGAATTTCACGAGTGACAAGTTACTGAAAGTTATTGAAAGTTATTGATCATCTATCTTACATTTTTTAAAGTTAGAACGTTTTACTCTAAAACGTTTGATATAAAACTTTTGTCTGAGATTATGAATTAAATTTAAAATATAGAATTTAAGAATATCTATGTAAGAAATTTTTTACATAGCACTGAACAAAACAAAATTTGGTAAAAAAAATAAATATGGTATTATAATTATTTATTACATTATATGTGAAATTGCAAAAATTTAAATTTAATAAAAATATAAAATCAAAAAAATTGCAAAAATCTAGAATAAAGGCACATTACAGAAATCTAAAAAATCAAAAAATTGTAATCTTGTATATATACCTTATAACTTATCAATCCATTAATAATGTGTGCATCAATTGATTGCACATGAGCTTAAATGATTCATCCAAATAAATTTTTCAAGTTTCTTACCTCGAATCACTAATTTTATAAAAGATCGTTTAAAAACCATTCACCACTTCTTTTCAATATTCATTTTTTCAACAACTTCTTTAAAACTTCTTGCGAGCTATTAAATGTTAAAAACTTTAACAAATGCATCGATGAATCACATCGAAACAACTAAAACGATTTCGTTATATTTGATATTTCGCAATATCTAACTATACTATCGATATCCTTGTATGAAGTTTATCTTCGTTGTAAAATCGTTATCAGATTTTTAATCGATCATTGATATGATCATATTCAATTTCAATTAATAATGACAATAGAAAATTTTTAAACTAAAAATAAAATAAAAATATTCTAAAATTAAGCTCTATTTCTAAAACATAATTAAAATTAATTAAAATTATTTGAATAATTTACATAAATTTCACATAATTTGAAACATTTCTTCAAGTAAGGAAACTTTACTTTTATATTCAATCATGTGAATTTGTATTCTGTGTGAATTTATGTAAATTTCGACCAAGTTGTCAATTGTAATTAAAAATAATTACATATTAACCTGTAACGAATCAGAAATAGAGCAACGAAACAATTTCAAAGTTTTTAGAAATTAATGAAGAATATCGTATGCAATATTAACGAGAACCTACTTGAAAAATGAAAATATAAATGTGAACATGATTTAAAAATACGCATTTTAAAATAGATTTCCTCGAAACATTTAGATCAATTTTATAATAATCTCTATGAATTTGTATATTGCGTTTACAATTAATTGCAGCTACATAATTAATTGTGCGTGTAATGAAGGCGTCCGCTTAAATTGCATTCGACCTGAATTGAAACACTTTCTTTCTGAATATTGTATATCAGAAAGTCATATTTGAAAAGATTCGCGGATATCCGTTCTATCTAAATAGATAGATTGATTGGAAATATTTATCATACATATTTTGTTTCAATTTTTTACTTAATTATTATTTTTTTTATTTTATTTTCTTGTTTCTTTTTATAAAAAGGATGTAGAATTTATAATTAATAGAAAAATTAGCAGATGTTATGTATAATGTTAAACACAAGATTAATGTGAACTAACAATAGTGTGATTTCGCTGTCGAAAAATATGCATTCGCATTTTCAGCTCTTATTATTGACACTTTTAACAACTCTTCACGTTTCTTCATTGTTAACGTGGAATATGACTTTTACTTATCATAAATTCGATGAACTTTGCACTTTTAAGATTTAAATAAAAGTGTTTCTTTATTTCTTTTTTCGATGCAAATAATGAATACATTTTATAGGATACAGAGTAGAATTATTTAAGTTTTATTAATCATAAATTTATCGAGCTTTGTATTTTACTGCTATAGTATATTAATATTACGGAAAGATTAAATTTTACTATAAAATAACATGTTTCCATATTTCTTTTTTTCCTAGTGCAAACAGTCAACACATTTGGGTTAAAGTTAATTAAAAATATTTTATAAATAATATATTTTATGCTTGTATTATACTTGAATTTTAATATTCATAACATTTAAACTTTAAATAATCAAAACCATTTTTTAATTCTGAATTTAAATTTGATTGTTTTTTTCTTTATTAATTTAAAAGCTTAAGATATATAAATAATAATAATATAAAAAAAAATTAAATATAAAATATTATTTCATAGGTGACACGTTCTATGTTAATGTGAATGTCTATGTGAATGTCTCTATTTTGGAAATATTTACTTTATGGAATCATATTTAATTAAAAATTCTAATTTTAAAATTAAAATTTATAAAATTACTATATATAATATTTTTTAATATAAATATTTTTATTAATTAATTATTAAACATAAATAATCGAATATATCGATTTATTTATCAAAAAGATGTAAAAATTGTATAGAATAATATAAATAAAAAATATAAGATGATATAAAATTTAGTACCATGTTAATAAATTTTTCTAATAAAATAAAAATTTTATCAATCAAACAAAATCAAAAAATTAATTATTCTAAAAAATATTTTTTTTTTCTTAATTGTTAAATTGTCTTAAATATTCTAAAAATCTAAGTTCTCCAATATGGCGTCACAATGGTATCTTCTGTGGAACTAGATTATACCAACATTCACCGATAGATGGCAGGACGTTATCAAAATGATCATAGAATTGCGAATATTTATTTATCATTCATTTCTATTTATTTTCATTCTTAATAAAGCAATTCGATTTACAACTTATTGTATATCATTAAACAAAGATTTATTCTTATTTTTTTATTTCAATTCTTCATATCTATTATCATTTCTTCGAAAAAAAATATATAATAATAAATGTAAAACATTTTTATATGAATTTAATAAAAATTTTAATAACAATTCATGCATATATTATAAAACGATAAACTATTAAAATTTAGTCATAAATATAGTTTTTCTCAAAGCTCAGAATTTCTTTGATCTCGAAAATTAAAATTCTAATTTGTTCACAATCAAATAATATTTTTGCAATCAAAAATCAAAATATTTAAAATTACTGTCGATACTTTTCTTGATAAAACAATCAAATTTATCTTAAAATCTAATTGTCACATATTTTAATAAAATTAAAAGTTTTCAAATATCTAAATTTCTAAATACGATGTTATTTAAATTATTAAAAATATAATATATTTATTTACTTATTTGTTTTCATCCAGAATTTATAATTGTAAATAAATAATATTATCATTTTTTATCAATATTTTAAATTAAATATAACTTAATTTTTTCGAAATGGATTTTAAATTTAAAAATACCATCAGAATAAATCAGAATTCTTAATATAAAAAAAAAAAAATTAAAAAAAAAACATCAATTTTTAATTTTTTTCAATTTAAAAAATATTTATTTCAATTTTTCTCATTATCAATATATAAAATTGATACTAACAAGAAGAAATTTAAGTTATTAAAAAATATTATTTTAACTTAAATTTACAATTATTATTAAATAACTATTATAAAAAATTTTAAATCTATCATTATGATAAATTGCAATATTAATATGATTTCTTCTTTAACTTTCTCTTCAAAATTAAATCTTTTTTAAAATTAAATTTTCAGAATTAAACTTCTAAAATTAAACTTAATACTTTATTTTTCTCTGATTCGAAAAATAAAAAAAAAGGGGGAGACAATCCTTATTCATATAGTAAAAAATAATGTTCAAATGATAACGAAAAAATCAGGGAGAGAGATAAAAAGAACAGAGAATGGTGCATCGATAATTTTGTCAATGACGCATTTTTACTTCTTAAATGATAGACTCGGATCGATTACATATACTTTCACGATAAATCGTACGAAGTAAATATATATATATCAGAAATTCATGTACGAATTTGCTCGATACTAATATGCAAGAACATGATAACTGCGACCACCACTGAATCTTATTGCGAAGCCACATATAAAGACTATTATTCCTATTGTTAGTCTGTTATCTTTCTTATGGGAGTTGAGAAGACGAATTATCTGTGCTATAATCCATCTTCAGTACAAAAATTTATAATTTCAAAGAATTCTATTTTTTTAATTTTTCAAAATTTTATTTTAAAAATGTTTTAAAAATTAACAAATATATTATATATTAATAAATATATTTTGAAGAAAAATAATAGTATTTTTTCTTTTCGTTGTCATCTTTTATAGCTATATATTTTTATTCTATTCTATTTCTTTTCTTTTTTTTAATTAAAACAAAGTTTTATTAATTAATTCATATGATAATTTATTTTGTTATACTAAAAAGATCTATCATTTGCCAATTAATTTTGTTTTAAGAGAATTAATAAGAAGATTCTGAAGATTCAGAAACAAAATTAAATATAGTAAACTTTTATTTTTTTATCATTCAAAGAATTTTTATAACATCTTATATTTTCTAGAAACTGCAAAATTATTTTGCAATCATAAAAAATTTTAACAATGATATAATTCATCATTATATTACAAATATAAATATCTCTTTTCTCATACAATATAAAATTATTCAACACTCATGCTATTTTTATTTTAAAAAATTTATGAAATTTATATCAAGATTTGAATGAAATAAAACAATAATATCTGAGTTAATACATAACATGGAATTTTTATATTAGTTTCTGAACGTTTCATTATTTCTGTAAGAAATATATTTGAAATAGTGCAAAGGATTAATCTTTCTTATCTTCTTTTTCCACAACTGAAATGAAATTCGTGCGATCCAATGGATTTCCTTCTTTCTCATTCTTAACTCATAATTGATGTTTTAGTTTTCAAGCTATTAAACTCAATATAACATCAAATAATAACTCAGACGAAAGATTTTTCTGTGAAAAAATCTTCTTTACATTTTCTTCAATTCTCACTTTTTTGTATATATTTGTATATGTTTTGTATATTATTATATAGAATTTACACATAAAAATACAAATAATTAATTTACGTTTTAATATATACAAATTTTTATATTTTAATCTCTTTTTCTTTCTTTTTTCAATGAAAAAATGAATTTTTAATTTTTGAAAAGAAGATATATTTATCTTTTTGTTATATTAATTTTTTATAATTATATTAATTAATAATAATAAATGAAGAAAGAAGAGATTTCAGAAATGTTTTTGAATGAAAAAACAATTGTTCCAATTAAAAAACTTTAAAAAGTTTTATTAAGAAAATATAAGATTAATCCAGATTTTGTTTTGATAAATATCAAATTTCTTAATTGAAACTGATTAATAACTATAATCGTTTGGATTAGAATTTCATTCAATCTATGATTCATATCGCTCTAATATTTAATGGACTGTGTAATTTGTATGAACAATTGTTCGTATTCACCATCAATGACAAATATCTTTTCATGTGTCAGCAAATTGTTAATCAAATATAATGATAATAATTGTTTTGTCCATTTAATAAATTTTAGCACGTATTTAAATTGGATGATCATATCTATTTATCTACATATTCGTATTATCAAAATATATCATTCTCTTTACTTTTCATTAATATATATTTATATAATTTCATTTAATATAAAGTTCATTTCATTGATTAATCTTTGATGTATACAAAATATAAAAATTTAATTACAGAGATATTAAATTTGAAATTTTATTTTTATTAATATTTTAATTTTTTCAATAAATATTAACAATTATATTAGAAATTTATGAAATTTTTGCA
>NW_006264378.1:39265-50486 GCF_000469605.1 Apis dorsata | reverse complement strand
TTTTTTTTTTTTTTTAATGTTCTGGAATAGAATTTAGGAAAAAATAAAATTCAATATCAATGATAAAATAAGAATGTAACTAAACTAAATGAAACTAAAAAAAATTTAATTCAAAAGAATTGCATTAAATCTATATATAAGTATTCCAATTCATGATTATACTTTGTAAACATTATAATATAAATATTTGATCTATATGATCTTTAACCTAAGTCAAATCTATGTTGAAATTAATAATAAATAGAATATATTATTAATGATATCGGAAATTATATAAAATCTAATTCTTGATAAATACATAAAAAGTCAAATTTGACATATACGCATTTTCAACATTACAATTTTTTTCGATACTTTTCATTTAATATAAAATATCTTAATATGTTCATTCAAAAACATTATTGTGCAATTATACAATCTATTTATTTATGAAATTAATCTTCATCATAAACTGTTATATTGCCATTGTATCAAAATGATATTTATGGCAATTTTGTATAAATGTTCATTTCAATATATTGAATTAATCAATAATATTGTTATAATATATTGTTGAAATAATATTGTTATAAATAAGTGTTTATAAGTATCTGTGTATAAATAAGAAAAGATTCTGTTTTTTGAATGAAGTAAGAAATAATTATCTTAATAATTAATTTCTGTAAAATTCTCAATTATTCTTTTTAAATAAAATTATCTTCAAATAATTCTGTTAATAAAGATCATTTTTTATAATGTTATTTATTACAACTGGTTCTTTTCTTGAAAATATAATTTAAAAATTCCGATTTTTTTACGACAATAATAATTTATCTGTTTTAAAACTTCCTAACAATAAGTTTCTCTTTCGTAGAAAAATTACATTCTCCTTTCACAAAATAGGAAACAAAGAACAATAAAAATAATACTTCTTTCAATGAACGAACAAATATCAATAAGCAAAAGTTATTCCTAATAATGATTTAATTTCATTTATTTATTATTCAAAATAAAAAGAAATAAATAAATCCTATTAGTAACATTATATGAATTGAAGTTTAAATTAATACGCAATAAATCTAATATTACAGAAATGAATCTTAATAGTTACCACAGAAAAAAAAGATGTTATATTTTTATAGTGAAATCGAGTAAACAAATAAGTATCAAATAAAATGATAAATATTAAAATAATTTATCTTTCAAATATATTATTATATAAATAATATTGCTTAAGACAAAATAATCTAGAAGACAAAATAATCTAGAAAGTGAAAAATAAAATTATTTGAAACAAAAGTTATTGTTAATATAATAATGTCAATTCTAGTCTGACTAATTCACTTCCAAGAACAAATTACAACATGGTCAAACCAATAAACTATTGTAAAATGCTATAAAAATGCTCTGGTAAGTACACTCTCATTCATAAGTATTGAGATACTTGTTTATTATCGATATAAATTATAAAAAAATTATTGACTCAAATTATATTAATGATTGAAAATTTTTATATTTATGCAAATATATGTTTCAAATAATTTAATATATAAATATTTTATGATTCATGAATAAAGTTTATAAAATTATATGAATTAATAATTAAATATTTATTTTGAACTTATAATCATAAAGAAGTTACTTGATACTTTGAAATCGATTAGCAATTCATAAAATTCATATATAGTTTATTTATATAATTGTTGATATTTTTATTTTACCTATTTAAGATTTAAAAGAAATAATAATTAAGATTTTTATTAAAAATAAATTAAGACAAAAATAATTGTACACAAAGTCAACTAATAACAATTTCATTTTTGTATTTTTGTACCATTTTCTTTATATCAAAATCATACCAATTAAAATTAAAGCCAAGTTTGAATCTAAATCTGAATCAAAATCATCAGTAAATTCATCATTAATTAAATTGATATCGTTATAAAAGTTTTTATATGATTTTTGAATTACGAAAATAGTTACAACATTCGAAAATTCTTGAATGAACTTTCTTAATCTCTAAGATTCAAAATTTTCAACAATATATTGAAATGTATAAATTCAATTGCACATCTCCGCATCTCGGCATTGTTCGCGCCACGAACGCGATAAATTCAGCAAAAGTTCAATCGAGCCGCTGTTGCAATTACTTAATCAGAAGAGATGGTAACATGGAAACGAGTCATGAGTACGCGTGCACTTGCATGTACCAAAGGATAAGGCTCTGAACGAAAGAAACGCGGGTAACTACGACGCGATCAACTGAAAAATTCGATAAGCATTGAAACGACTCGGTATGTTTCTAATACTCTTCTCGATCCGGTCGATGGTTCAGTAGCAGTTCGCGTCTCGTACAGAGTAAACGCTCTTTCCCCTATCTTTTAAATCATCTCGTTTTTTAATTTAAGTTACAGTTAGTTTATAATCAATTCCAATAATGATTCGTCTTCATCAGTAATTAAAGATTAAAGAATTTTTTTATAAATTTTCTTCATCGTTTTCGAATCGATTTTAAGAAAAAATAAAAAATGTTCAGTGTATAATTCAATAAATTTTATTTATTGGAGATTTTTCGTGTCGAATATAAGATTTCGTGACATCTGTTCGAATAAATTATATTAATATTTTATGAATGAATGATTTCCTACTGTTGGTATATTTTGCGAGATTCTTTCGTATGTGAAGAGATTTAGTAAATGTGAGATGATAAATGGTTGAATAAAAGATTTAAGAGGGAAAAAATGGAACAACGAACCGTAACCGTGGAACAACACGTTTTGAATAAGAATCCGAGCGAAAATGTAAAGGATGTGATAAAACAAGGTACTGCTGAATTGAATTAATATCGATATTATTGTTCTTAAAAGAAGATATCGCATTAGATGTTCCTTAAATTTTATGAAAGTGATCATGATAGAGAAAAGAAAATATTATTTCATATTTTTTATTGGGAAGAATCTGTTTGTAAAGAAATATTTATTCTTAAGAGATAGATTAATTAAGATATTATATCATTTAATGAGATATTTAATCTCGATCATTCTCTTATGTTATTGTAAATATAAAATTTTCTTTATGAAGTATATAAGATAATTATATTTTGATAATCTAATACAGATGAATTTAATCAGATACAGTATGATTAAAATGACGAAAAATAAAAATTGTGTTTACAGAGATGGAAAAGCCGAAGAAAAATTTGATGCGTGACATTATCTTCAGTGAATTACAGGAACAAATGCAGGTATGAAAAATCAAATTATTATTTATAATAAATTTTGAATTGCATTAATATCGATATTATTGTTATTTATAACAATAATTTAGAATATTGAATTTTTGAATTTTTTAAATTATTGAATTTTTAAATTCAATCATTCAATCATCTTTGATCTAAAATATAAAATGATTGCTATAAAAGCATTAAAGTATCAATTAGAAACGTTATTCGTTTGAATTGATCGATTATTTGATACTGTAGATCAAATACATGATAAGTAAATATAAAATATTATTATTTTTTTCCACAGGAAATCAGGCAAGACATTTTAGAGCTTGTCAATAACCGAATGAATGATATGGTATCGGAAGTAGCAAACAGAATTGCTTCGAATGAGTTGAAAGATCTGGTTGACTCGGATAAATACTCTAACAGAACGTAATTATATAATCGCTTTTAAACCTTGGTGTTATTCTCATATTATTATCAATTTACACTGTATACTACGCTAATTGTAATTTTTTTACTCTATATTTTTACTATATATAATTTCAAATTTATCTCTCAAAAATATATTCATAATCAAACATAATTTATTTTAAATTTTTTTTTAAATTAATTGAAATAATTTATTTTATTTGATATGAATTCAAATATAATTAAATTCAAAGAGAAAAAGAAATATTGATTCAAAATTCTTGATAAAATATTTACATATTGAATTTTTTAAATGTAAAAAATTAATTTCATATTTCAAAAATAGAATTTTTTTTTTAATTTTAGTTTCATTTAAATATTTAAAATATACAACATTAGTGAGAAAGAGCATTATTCACATAGTGGTAAGAAGGAAGTAATATAATAATTTCTCTGAAAAAAGATAGGTAATAATTTTTACATGAGTAATCCACATGAACGTTTGGCTGTAAAACAAATCTAATTTCAAGATCATTCAGTGCACGAGCACTTAACCGCTTTGACCTGATTGAACAAACATTTACTTTTACCAGTTATGTTTATATACAATATACAATATATATATACAAAAAAAAGTAACATTATACCAAAAATATGAAAAATAATATCGAAGAATAAAAAAAATGAAAAAAAAAACTAACATAGACTAACATTGCCAATATTTAATAATAAATTTTATCTTTCATGATAGAATCATTTATATAAATATATATAATATTATATAAATATTATATAAATATAAATAATCGAATAAAATTTTTAGAATAAAACTAGATATTTAATTGAAAATTTCATGAAGATAAAATAAACATATGTATTCAAACATTTTAAGAAATTTTTAAGTTAATAAAATTGAAAAATTAAAAATATGGTCATATAAAAATATATAAAAATGTAAAAATATAATGAATTTGAAAACTAAAAAAAAAATTTTAAATATTATATTCATAATATGATCAAAATGATCGATAAATAATATACAAAATATTCTCTTAGAAAATTCATATATTAATAAAATATTTAAACGATAAGAGAACTTTCAAATATAGATAAATAGACAAAATTAAGAGATGAAAGATTAAATAAAATTCTTCTACGTTATCATAATTTTTTATCCATATATGTCATCATGAAAAAACGATAAAAAGTGATGTATATATATTGAATTTAGGTGCATGTGTACTGGAATTCTTAAAGCTGTTATTAAGAGTTAATATCGATTTATATTTTTCCTTTCTTTTCGCAATATCTCATTTTGATTTAACATAAATTATTAATTTTGATTATGAATAAAAGTAAATAATATTAATAAAATAAAAAAAGTATATTATCTATACTTATCAAATCTTATTTATATTTTTATTACAAATTACAATAAATTAATTATTTAATTCTTTGACAGAATGAACTAATATTGTTTAATTCTTTCACAGAAAATCAACGAGAGAAAATACTTTGCCCACCAAGCAATTTCTTCAAAGAAATTCTTTATTGACTGATTTGTACGAAATCAAACATATTCGAACACTTTACAATCTCTTCGTAGCAACATTGATAATTCTTTTAATACACACAGCCGTATACGATATTAGACACACGGGCTCGTAAGTACACAAATATTTTATCCTTTGCAATTTATATCATTACTTTCTAAAATTTTACAATTATTTAAAAAATCTAAAATCATTATCTAAAAAATAATAAAAAAAATTATAATATGAAATATTTTAATTGATATTTTAATCGTTATTAAAGAAATTTTTTAACAATCAATTTAAAAAATTTGAAAAATTTAAAATAATGGAAATTAATATAATGTCAATAAAAAAAAAGTTAAAAAAAATTAGAATTTTGGATAGTTTAGAAAAAACTTCGAATTTTGATGAACAATATCTTGAAATAAAATAATAAAAATAATTGATTAATACCAATATAATTTTTTTTAGACCTAATCTTGGTATAGACACAGTACGAGCTGGTTTTGCCAAATTTCCAGTAGTGCTATATGTTTGGTCCCTTATGAAAATTTCAGTTCTGGGAGTTTATGCTGCTTTCTATTGTTGGGCTACTCGTCGTCTTCAGTATTCGCCTAAATGTACGTCAATTTCGATTCATTTCTTTTTGAAGCAAATATGCAATCAAATGCAATTCAAATAAAATTCAAGACATTGATTCTACAGATGCATTTTCAGTGAAACTTCTCGTTCAAGAAACAAGGAATTTTCATTGCTAGTGCCTAAATTTTAAAAATATTTTATAAATTGAAATATTATAATTAAATATCGAAATTACATTTGTTTCTTCATTTTTTATTTTTTATTTTATTTATTTTTTTCTTATTTAATAAATTTAAGAAACTTATTAAAGAGCACTAACTTTTTTCATTGATAAAAACCGTGGTAAAATATTCTGTAATAACTTTTCTAATATGGAACATAAACAAAAAATTCTTCATTATTAATTCAGTGAGAATGTAACTTAATATCTCGTATTCAATTTTGTAGCATTTACCAGAAAAATATGGGATTATGGATGGCTGGCAGGCATTGTTCTTTATCAGACCTTGTTCTTCATACTTCCGACCAGAGCTGTACTCGATAATGACTTGCCATTGGCGTCTAGCATGATTATTCTTATGGAACAAGTAAATGTTTTAATGTTTAATATGTATTCAATAATATCTATTAATTTATTTAGACTTATTCTTGCCATTTGAGCAAAAATTTAATTTTACTTATCATTAGAAATTCTTGTTGATCTGATTTTTTAAGTACTTTTCTTTTAAATCATACACTAAACAAAATAAATAGAAGATCTAATATTTGAACAGTTGATTAAGAAGCTGATTAAAAATGAACTTTCTATTTTAATTCATTATATTTTAAAAAAAATAAATAAAAATTCTCTTCATTGAATGAGGATCATTATTATATTATTGAAAGTTTTAGTTAAAAAGTTCTACTAACTTTATTAATTATACTGAAAACTGATACAATAAAAAAAATTAACAATTTAAATTTGAAACTTTTTCAACTTTTAAACTATTTCATTTTGATTTATATCCAAGAAATCTTCTTTCATAAAGTAAGATTAAATTATAAAAATTTTTTCATCATTAGATGCAAACTTCACGAAAAACTTTGAATAATTAATTTTAACAACATAAATTAAAAACAAAAAATGTTTTTTTTTTACATTTATTAGATTCGATTAGTGATGAAAACTCATGCCTTCGTGAGGAGTGTTGCACCAAGATTTTTATCATACAAACCTCATACAGATACATCAATACCACAGCTACCTGATTTTTCTCAATATCTTTATTTCCTGTTTGTGCCAACGCTGATTTATCAAGACAGATATCCTAGGTAAGTTCAAAAATATAATATTATTATTAAGTAACTATTAGAATTCATAATTAAATTAAATTAAAAAATCGTTTAGAAAAATGATATATATTATATTTCATAAAATTTATAATGAAATATATATTTTTTTTGAATACTCATTCAATTAAAATTAAAAAAAAAAAATAATAATCTTCTTAAAACAAAATGGTCTATAACAAATATTTCTTTTTCCTTCTATAAGAACAAAATATTTCAATAAACATATACTCAAATAAAATAATTTTTTAATTCTTTTCTTTTAAAATAATAAATTAAATCAAGACACAAATAATGATAAAAAAATTCGAGTTATTCAAGTTTATTATTAGAAAGGATTTATTATCATTAAACGTTTTTCTCCTGTTTAAATATCAAAACAAGTGATACATATGTACTATATTGATAACTATTATCATCACGTTATCAATATTTCAAACATGTGATAATTGATGATTTTAATAAGTAACAAGAGATGTACCTTATTACTTTCATTATGTATGAATTTTCTTTTAAGATAAAAATTCAAAATATTAAGATATTTCATAATAATAATGTTGAAAAAAATATATTAAACATGTTTTAATTACATATTTACTTTATGATATTAAATTATGTTAGAAATATCATTATTACTAATTAAAAAATTTTTAAAATTGATAAAATATATATTATATTTAAAATTTCTTTTTTGAAATTTTGAAAAGAAATTAATATTTTTGTGTTGTCATTTTCAAAGTAAAAATACTGTAATAATAATTTTGAAATTCAACCAAAAAATAAATTATAAATAATTATTTGTATTGTTTAGAGCGAAAAAGATTCGATGGAATATTGTCCTGACTAATTTCGTTGAAGTATTAACAATTATCTTTTTCGTGGCGCTTCTCTACGAACGTTTGTTATATCCAAATTATCGAGAATTTGGAAAACAACCGGTTGAGTTGGGAACACTCACACTTAATATTCTTGGCTCGATGTTGCCCGGAATTCTTATGTTTCTCTGCGGCTTTTATCTTCTTCTACACTGTTGGATGAATGCTTTCGCTGAACTATTGCGATTTGCCGACAAAATGTTTTATAAAGTAAGTAAGTTTGAGTTTAATTTAAACAATTTATTTTAATTTTGAAATATTTTTCTATTAAAATCTAAAATTTCATTCATGATTTTTTTTATTTTTAATTTAATTTTTTATATATATGCAATTAATTAAAAAAAATATTTTATTCAATGTTTTATATAAAATAAAAAATATTTATAAGTTTAAGCCAAAAAAATTGATTAATTTCAATTTTATAGATAGAAATATAGAAATTTTCAATATAAACTTTATATCAAAATTTTTCTCTATTCAAAATTATATAAATAAATCGCTTAAATTTTCTTAATAAATTATATACATGTTAATCTATCTATACTCTGCACTCAAAATCAAATATTTATCCATTTAAATCCACATCATATCTATTATCTCATAAATATTAATAGTATCAACATTCTATATAATCAAAATCTTATAATCCATTTTCATATATCATATCTATAAAATTATCTCGTCACATATATATTCTGCAAAAATCATTGAATCCTTGAAATTCCATTCTCAAAACGCTTCTAAAATCTCATAAAAGAAATTTTTCAAGAGCTGAGTCATCCAAATTACAATACATCGAATCATTAATCCAAGTTTATAGTTACGTATTTCATCATAGTTTCTTTCAATTTATCACAACTTTCTTTCCATTCCATGAAATCTTTATTGATTCAAGGACTTTATGTTCATAATGATCAAACCTGAACATTGAAATAAAATTCTTTAAAATATTAAACATTTAATGAATTATCATTTAATTAATAATTAAATAAAATAAAACTCAAATTCGACAGTGACAAAACATCAAAAAAATCATATATTTATATCATATATTTACAGGATTGGTGGAACTCCATCTGCTATAGCGCCTATTATCGTACCTGGAACATCGTCGTCCACGATTGGTTGTACACTTACATCTACAAGGATATGTACGAGATCTTGACACCTAGGAACAAGACACTATCCGTGTGCATGGTTTTCGCCATCTCGTCCATCATACACGAGTACATCCTCAGCTTCTCTATTCGTTTCTTTTATCCCGTATTATTGTTATTGTTCGGTGTTGTTGGTCTCACGGTGGTATTCGTATTAAAATCAGCCGGAAACGTGTTCCTCTGGTTCAGCCTGAGTGTCGGCAATGGAGTATTGGTCAGCTTGTATTGCATGGAGTATTTCGCCAGAATTAATTGTCCATCGACTCGTGATGATTTCTGGGATCTCATGATTCCGAGAACTTGGACATGTATCTTTAAATGAGAAAGATTGAAAGCTAACTTGTGTAAGCATTAATAAACTGCAGAAGTAAGGCTTAATACTTCAAGATCGTTTAAATTTAAATTATCTTTATTGATGAATGATTTGAGAAGTATTCACTGTATGAAATCTAAAGGAAAAAAAAAAAAGAGAAATTAGCATGGAGGTTTAAAGACTGGAATAATCCTTGCGACTTAGTTTTAATCTAATAGATAAATAAGGAAATTAATAGATGAGGAATTTTAAAGATTTCGAATAGAGAAGGATACTCTTTGCTTGTAAAAAAAATATAAAAATGTATAAATTAAAAATTACGGATTATCTGAGATAAAAGCGAGAAATAATAAATTGTGAATGAAATTTAAATGCCTTGAAAAATAAGATAATTATACAATTTTGTTAATTAGTTTTACAAAAACTGATTTAATTTAAAAAAACTTATCGATAAAAACTAAAAAATTACTAATAGAAAAAATATTACAAAAATAAATGAAAAATAATATAAATTAGTGATAAGAAATATCAATTTTTTATGTTAGGTATCAATGTATAGTTGCGTGAAATAGTAAAATAAACAATTATTATTTCTTTTCCCATTTGTATTTACTCTTCTCTCTTTTTCCTTCTTTTTCTTTTTTAGTAACTTATAATTAAGTTAGATTCGAAGAACGCGGATGACAATTTTCAAAAAGACATGGTCTTTATTATCAAGGCTTACATACCGTGTCTCGAGGATTCAGCATTCGTATTCGAAGACACTCGTTTCGTCCATAAAGATCATTATATACTTTATAATTATATGTATATATCTTTTTTCTTTTTCTCTATACAGGTCGATGCTTAAATGTACATACACGCGCTAATACAGTTACATTTATACACAGGTTCCTTCACAGATTTGTATTTTCCTTCTATTTTTCTCTTATATATATACGTATCATACAGAAATAAACATATATTATTACATTCCATAAAATTCTCAAAAGTTTTAGAAGACATTTTCGCAGTGCATTTATAACATTATATCTGAGATTTTATATTATATTAACGTTTTCAATTTTATAACATTAATTCATAATTTTTAGGAAAGTGAAAACGTTGTGATTTATAAATCGGAAAAAGTTTAATAACCAGATGAAAAATATTTAGGAAGAAAGTAATAATAATACAATATTTAATACTTTGCTTGACGTTTCTATCGAAAATCGAGGAAACGTATGACAAAAAGATTTCAATCGTTCAAAGTTCAGATGTTATTTTATAATGTTATAATTTTTATTTACACATATTTACCTTTCTTTTTCGTTTTCTTCACAACCGACGCACAGTCTAACAGATCTTAGTATAAAATATTTATATTTAAAGAATCTCAAAAAAATCTTCAATTCAAGAGAAAAACAAATCTAACATAAAAGATTAAAAATGTTCTTTTTAATAAAGAAAACAAAATGCATTCTTTGTTCAAATAAATAATTATAAAAAATAATCAAAGAATCACTAATTACCATCTCTCTTTCATTTCTCATTCGCTTCCTTTTTTTTTACATTTCGTTCGAGTCGATTCGTTCAATTAATTTCAATATTCATCGCATATTTGTATATTTTCTTTTTCTCTTATTACAGCACCGTTTACATCAATGTAAACGCGTTTTAGTTTTTTATGTACACCATCGTGAGTATTGAAAAAATAAACCATATTTTTCTCTCGGGAGCACCGGACAATTACTTCCTGAAGAAAAATTTTTTTTTCATCCTCGTCATATTTCTTCCTTTTCCTTTTGTCTTTTTTTTTTTGTTATCAAAGTATT
>NW_006264378.1:36574-39038 GCF_000469605.1 Apis dorsata | reverse complement strand
TACGACACGGTACCCCCGCTCGAAAATACAATTTTCATCGAAATTTACACGTGGAAAGTAATCGTATGTCATTACATTAATTCGCTTTTTTTTTTTAATCATATCTTATTCTCTTTCTTACACTCTCTTTTTCACTAATATCTCTTTAATCATTGGCAACAGACATATAACTCGTTTATTTTATTCATCTAGCTTCTGTGTCTGTTCCCCCTTCTTAATCTTTGGTTTAAACATCGAATAAATTATATCGTTACTCGTTTATTCGATTTTCAAACCGAAACATTTTTTGCCTAATTTGTACAAAGACAACGCGTCCATTTTCTTAAGATCGGAATTTCAATCCTTTGATAAATTCAAATTATTTAAAAAGGCTTAAATTATTTCTATACGTGCTATCATTGGCCTGTTAATTGAATTAATTTTAAAAAACTTGGCGATATTTTGAAGCCAATTAATTGTTTATTTAATGATTCAATATTATTAATTTTATATAACTGTATTTATTAAATATTTATATATTATATAAATATTAGGAGATCAAAGAAGATAATACAAATAATTATATTAATATATTAATTTGAAAGAAGTGAATAGAAAAATGTATGAATAAATATACTTTTAAATGTTTAAAATATAGATTAAAAACATTGAATTATATACATAGTTATTTAATCGAATAAAAATATTAAAATTGTATTCTATATTTATGATATTATAATTAAATGATATTAATTAAATTTTTTTTCATCTTGTATTCTTAAAAATTTTAAAATTGATAAAAAGATTCTTTTGATAAATACTATATTTTATATTTACAAAATATAAACTTGTATTATCTTTTCACTGAATTCCTATATTGTATCATTATTTATCAAGATCAAAACTAATCAGTCTAATGAAGATTTTAATTCTTCATTTCTTCATTTCAAATAATACATTTAAATTTAAAATTTCTTAGTAATTTGATTGAAAAATTAATACGATTGATATAAAATACATTAAATCTGAATTAAAAAGATTTAATAATTCAGAAATTAATTCAAATTTTTTAATCCTCTTAATTGATCAATACTATATTGGAATGGAGGTAGTAAGAACCGTCGAAACGGAAAACAAAGGATTAAAGCTCCATCTTCGAAAATTTTCGTTTTTCCTTTTTTTTTTTAACCTCTATACTTGGCACTTATTATTAGTACCCTCCTACTATCTCTTCCCTTCCGTTTATGATTCACAATTTTCCATTACGCAGTTAAAACGCTAAGGACACTGCGATATTTTTGAATTAAATAATATAGATTTCAATAATATTTGTGAATTTTTTCGCATTATATTCAATAAGCTCAGCATATTCCTTATCATCGCGATGTATCCTTTGATGCTTCGATGTTTTTCTTTGTCTGAATCCCATTCATTTTAAAATATTTTTTCTTCGTGAAAAAGAAGTTACATTAAATGATATTTCCTAATTAATCTTTATAAAGTTTTTTCATTCAATACATGATAATTGATTTTCGATGCATTAGTGAACGTTCGATTTTTTTTCCTTTTTTCTTTCTTCTTTTTTAATAAATATTCACACGATTTGTCAAGCGAAAATCGATTGAAAATAATTTTTACAATATCGAAGCACTGATTTCCTTCGTTGTGGACTGCCGAAGAACATTATTGGAGGGACATTGGAGCGGGTACAAGAACAGGAAGGTAAAGATAAAGGACTCGATAATTGGCTATACGTATAATTTCCTCTATCTCTCTCATGGCTCTTTGTCGAACGATATTTGTCCATATCCACGATATTTCCAAAAGTATACTTCATTATTAACTTGGAAAATTTCTGATTGGAAATAATTAAAGATGTATTTAACGTTAGTACATTCATTGTTATATATTTTAAGAAAATTAAAAGAATTTTAAATAACTTATTTAATATAGAAAAAGATAAATAATTTTTATCTGAAAAATTTCTATCTTTTAAATTGTAACTTCTATAATAATAAAATTTTCGATCGAACGGTTTATTCTGTATAATATTTGATTCTCCATTGTCTATTTTTTAAATATTTTATAATTTCAAATTATGTAAATCTTATTTTTGAAACATTTATTCTTTTAATCAGTAAAAATTCCAAGCATATGAAATATAATAATTAAGAAATATCTTATTTATAATTTTAATATTATATGCCCATTCCACGGTGCTCTTATAAATATTGTCCAATATGGATTTCTATCGAAAATAACTCATTATGTACTTGTCTATATTATTTCTCACATATCGCGACCTTTCATATATCTTTCACTCTTTTTCACACACTCGAGCTCTCTCTTTCTCTCTTTCTCTCTTTCTTAAAAATCTATAAACAATCTGTTAGCCTCGAGTCCTCCTATCACGATGTCAAGAATTTTATTTATAATAATAAATCACTTTAATACACGCAGTTTAAATCTTCGTTTCTTTACAGAG